>NW_024752382.1:0-263733 GCF_018991925.1 Homarus americanus
TCACTACAACACTAGTACTACATGTTCACTACAACACTAGTACCACATGTTCACTACAACACTAGCACTGCATGTTCACTACAACACTAGTACCACATGTTCACTACAACACTAGTACCACATGTTCACTACAACACTAGTACCACATGTTCACTACAACACTAGTACCACATGTTCACTACAACACTAGTACTACATGTTTACTACAACACTAGTACTACATGTTCACTACAACACTAGTACTACATGTTCACTACAACACTAGCACTATAATGTTTATTACAACACTAGTGCTGCATGTTCACTACAACACTAGTTCTACATGTTAACCTCAACACTAGTATTATATGTTCCCTATAACATCTACACCACAGTTGTAGTACAGCACTATAATATGAGTGAAAAGTTCCAACCTTCCTTAAATATCCATTTTTTTGCAGTTGGTGCCGTAATTTCAATTCGATGAGCTGCCAGCGACGGTCAAATCTAGTAAATCAAAATGAATCAGCGTGACAACTCCCCTGTCTGGTCATCCTCCTCCTCTGAGGAAGAAGACGACGTCTATACTTCGCTGAAAAAATACTATTTGTCTTATATAGATTTTTGTGATGTATATAAGAAAAATGTTCAAGGTGAACTTGGACGTGGAGCAGAAGGTACAGCGTACTTAGTAAATAGTGGTGAACAAAACTGTGTCGCAAAGATCGGCCTTCCAGAACATGATGAAGATTATCTCCTCGATGAAGCAGATATGCTTGTTGAGTTGGATGGTGCTGGAGGTGCACCAAAGTTACTTGCTCTGTGTAAGGAGCGGAGGGCGGGTATTTTAATGAGTTTTTGTGGGTCCCAAACTTTCAGAAGCTTTGTAGCAGAGAGGCCCCCGCTCAATGCTTGCTTATTTGTTTTATGTCTAATTGGGAAAGGTTTAGAAGAAATACACAAAAAAGACATTCTTCACAATGATGTGAAGGCCGACAACATCATCGTGGAGACGGTTGGTGATGGTCCGGAGGATTTCGTCATTCATTTCATAGACTTCGGCAGTGCTGCAAAATTTGGATCCGAGGTTTATGAAGAACTACGTGAAAATGAGGAAAAACCCATCAACCTTGCACCCGAGGTGGTCGAGGGTGAATGTCTGTGTACCGAGGCCTCAGACATTTATTCTTTTGGACTCGTAATTCTCAACACAATCATGGGATACGACCAGGTTCCATCAGCACTAAAAGACCTCGAAAAAAACATGGAAAGGGAAAATCCCGGAGACAGACCACAACTAAAAGAAGTAAACACCCTCTTGAGAAAAATTTATTTGGATTACGAGGAAGAATTGACTGAAGTCGTTGGGGTGGAATCTGCTCCAATGACCGAAGACCTAGGAGTGGAATCTACTCCAACGACTGAAGTCGTGGGGGTGGAATCTGCTCCAATGACCGAAGACCTAGGAGTGGAATCTACTCCAACGACTGAAGTCGTGGGGGTGGAATCTGCTCCAATGACCGAAGACCTAGGAGTGGAATCTACTCCAACGACTGAAGTCGTGGGGGTGGAATCTGCTCCAATGACCGAAGACCTAGGAGTGGAATCTACTCCAACGACTGAAGTCGTGGGGGTGGAATCTGCTCCAATGACCGAAGACCTAGGAGTGGAATCTACTCCAACGACTGAAGTCGTGGGGGTGGAATCTGCTCCAATGACCGAAGACCTAGGAGTGGAATCTACTCCAACGACTGAAGTCGTGGGGGTGGAATCTGCTCCAATGACCGAAGACCTAGGAGTGGAATCTACTCCAACGACTGAAGTCGTGGGGGTGGAATCTGCTCCAATGACCGAAGACCTAGGAGTGGAATCTACTCCAACGACTGAAGTCGTGGGGGTGGAATCTACTCCAACGACCGAAGTCTTAGGGGTAGAATCTACTCCAACGACCGAAGTCTTAGGAGTGGAATCCTTTTCTTCGACTGAATTTTGCCCCCCTAAAATAAAAAAAATTCTGAAAAAAGGGAGGGTCTTCTGGCCCCTTTCCCTCTGTGCACTGCTAGTCTTAAGTGCACTAGTAGTTACCAAGAAGGGAAACCTTTCTCCTTCCTCCAGGTGAACATCTCACAGCATTACAAATTTTTATTGTCTGTTGTATTATTTTTTTAACAATAAAAGGTATGATTTTTATAACTTTTATTTTACCACTGCATGTCTACACATATTTTGTTTGCTTACAATAATCTAATCTCTTCCCGATAGTTTCCAATGCTCCCCCTTATCTCCTCTTTAATTCCCTCTCTGATCTCCCTCAAACTTTGCCTACAACTATCACGGGTGCCACAGCTCTTCAGATGTTGTCACACATTTTGTCACATAGAGCTTATAATAAGTTTTCCTGGTGTCGTTCACAGTCACATAACCATATATCATTTCTCATATTTTATATAACATAAAATGTATTCCTGCCCATTACAGTCACGCCATTTCTCTCAATAAATGCATATAAAACGTGTGCACATTAAATAAAGTGTAAGAATACCTTTATTATAACGAAGAGGAGAACCAGGGAAAACACAAACATCTTGACTAAGTTGGGTTTCTTTAATCACTAACATTTCGGAAAATCATTTTCCATCATCAGTCTAGAAAGCAAACAAAAATTTTAAAACGTTTTAAAAAATTACAGGTGATGTACAATAAAAACGCAATATTATTCCAAATTACTAGAAAAATCAAAATTTCCAACGGAACACTATGGAAGAAAAGTGTCTTAGAATTGTCTAAACTACTGATTCCAATAGATAATTTCCTAAGCTTCTACGGATGACCGAAATGATGATAATACACCACCTAAGGAATTACTTACATTGTAAATATGATGAGCCAAAGTCAATAAGAGTTTTGAACTATAATTAGTATCGATTATTATTGGGCTCCTTGGGACAATTAGATGGTGGTAATTATGACTACTATTATCTTGCTAATTATCCGATATAAATTAGTATGGTACGACTCGCCATCTCTTATTTTACACACACACACATACATACATACATACATACACACATACATACATACATACATACACACATACATACATACACACACACATACATACATACATACATACATACACACATACATACATACATACATACATACATACATACATACATATAACACACACACTAGAAAGTCAGGTACAAATTAAAAAATAAAACAAAACTCGGAGAAATTCATGGAAAAGTCTCCAAATTTCACACTATTCTGGGAACTGTCAAAGGTTGACTGATAATGCCTGGCACGTGAGTAAGAGTCTTATTATTATACAGAGTTTTATTAATGTATTCGACTACACTTTGGGGCATAACTAGACGTATCTTAGGTAAATATTATGATTTTTTTTTTATGATAACTACAAAGGTCATGCTTGTTATGACTGTGTACTGGTGGTGACTCTCTCTCTCTCTCTCTCTCTCTCTCTCTCTCTCTCTCACTAGCCATCCACAAGTACAGTCGGGAACAAAAGATCATTGACACTGACCAGGAGGAATATGGACATTGAATCTTTCAGCTTTAGAATGTGAAGCTTCATTAACAAGTTGTTCTAGTTATCAACAGATGGCGCGCTTCTCTTAGTAGTTTTGGTGTTGTAAAATAATAATAATAATAAACGGTTTATTAATAGAGTTGCAGCCGGTGGCTGAAAATATACAAACTTACATGTGTGTGTGTGTGTGTGTGTCTATCTGCCTGTGTGTCCGGGTCTGTCTATGTCTCTGTGTGTGTGTGTGTGTGTGTGTGTGTATGTATGTGTGTGTGTGTGTGTGTGTGTGTGTGTGTGTGTGTGCAGGTTTCATGCAGTCACTTAAAACAGCATAATTGAATTTAACCTATATTTAGCACCAAGAAATCACTCACTCCGATATGGGGTGTTGAATATCGGTGAAAACCAGTTGTTCACATACCAGGAGTCACGTCTCTCATCACACCATGCCTTTTGGTGTAGCGGTGAGGCGTGAACACTCCAGCGAAAAGAACATATAAATTATCATGTTAGGTTATGACTTGAAGATATGGTGGTGTTATTGTTGTATTTTTGGGGGTATTGAAAAAATAATCTCTTTTGTTCAGTTTGTCGTGTTTATTTCACTTAGTTCTTATTTTTTACGCTAGGTAATAAAAAAAAAGTAACGTTCACTAACTCTTAAGTCTTCGGTTTAATTTTACTAGACAACGCTTAAGTGCCATTCATTACTTAACTCTTAATTTTCACACGAGCCAAAAAGAGTAAAGATAAACCCTCTACAAATATCACCTTTATACACCTGTGTCTTACGGCCGGTTATTGCATGCAACGGGTAAATTAGTATGTAAACAAGACCGAATGAGAGGAGGAGTGAACGGAACTTAATAACTCTTAAGACGTAAAAATTAAGAGATTATTTGATCTCGCTTTTGGTGTTTGTATATAAGGTGGTACTCTCTCAGCATACCAACAAGGGGGAGCTTCTAGTATTACCTGTTCGGTGTTGTCTCGTTAAAGTTGATTTGAAGGTTTTTAACTCATTAGGCGACTGCTTTTGAGTATGGTAATAAAATCTTCTCTCGGGTTGGTGGTATTTTATGTAGGTTTTTTTGGTGATATTTTATATTGTGTGTACTTTAGGTTTCTTTGTAGTTTGTGTAATATTCATGATGTGTATTCTATAGTTTGTGTGTGTTTGATATATGTAGTTTGTAGTGTGTGTGTGTGTGTATATGTACAGTATATTTTAACATGTGTATTACCGGAGTGTATTACTCTATCTCTGTGTTTTGTACCAAGTCATAAGTTAGGTATCATATTTAACATTATAACTTCAGATGGGTAAGTGAACTACATGTTAAGAATTCATCCCGACACACAAGTCCTCCCTCGAGACAAGAACACGGTCCACCTGAGTCAGCCATATTTCTTACCTGGCCTCAGGGATGTCTCTCTCTAACTGTGTCCGAATGTCTAAAAACACAATAAATCACCTGTTGATGTTTATTTTAGAGTTTTGTACCTACTATTATTATTATTGTTGTTCGGTCACTTCGTACATAGGCGTTTGCGGTGTGTGTGTGTGTATGTGTGTGTGTGTGTGTGTGTGCGTAATAATAATAAAATAATAATAATAATAATAATAATAATAATAATAATAATAAACAGTTTATTAATAGAGATGCATCCAGTGGCTGAAAATATACAAACTTACATGTGATTTAGACATAATGATATGCGTTCAATACATTTACAGGGCTGTACAGTACATAAATCAGGAGTTGTTTATTATTTTAACAATAGATGGGATGGTGCTGTTCTTATATCTATCGGTGCGGGCTCTTATGGGCTGAATTTTGTTGTAGTGGCGGACTGCGCGAGGTGGGTGGGGGACTGCAGGTGTGTGTGTGTGTGAGCTTGGAGCTGGTTGAAGGGTTATTGCCTAGTCAGAAGGGAATACAAAAGCCCATGAACCTGAGAGAGACAACGAGATACTAGCAGTAAAATGAATAGCTACAAGAGAGAGAGAGAGAGAGAGAGAGAGAGAGAGAGAGAGAGTCATATAAAATAAAGGAGACAACATTCAGTAATAGACAATGAAGAAGGCTATGTGTGTTGAGGAACCTCCCCTCCCCCAGTGTCCCTTATCGACCACAGGAGACACAACCAACCGGACTCGCTTATCGCAGGACGTCAATGGTGGTGTGTGTGTGAACTAAAAACTTGGTGAACGGCGCTGAACCCTTGTGAGGACGATGACTTATAAGACCTCTTGAGTGTAGTGTTGTACTCAAGGGGACTTAACCATCATGTTAGAAGGGTTAAGATGTTGTTACTCGAGGGATTAAGTTATCGCTGATTAAGTTATCGCGGATTAAGTTATCGCGGATTAAGTTATCGTGTTCAAAGATTATAAGCGAAGCTAAAATAAACTAACCTGGCCTGATTTACCCAAGCCTAGCCTGATTTAACCAAATCTAAACTGAACTGAGCTGTTTTAACCTAACCTAACCTAACCTAACCTTAGATGTAAGTCCCATTATGATTAGACCCCAAACATTATCTTCACTCAAAATCGTGACTAATTATGAAATTGGGCTAGACACACACACACACACACACACACACACACACACACACACACACACACACACACACACACACACACACACACACACTCTCACACACACACACACACACACACACACACACACACACACTCTCACACACACACACACACACACACACACACACACACACACATACACACACACACAGACACAGACACACACACACACACACACACACACACACACACACACACACACACACACACACACACACATACACACACACACACACACACACACACACACACACACGGGGGAGGAGTAAGACAGTGTCACACGTGGGTGTCACCTTAACCCTCACCACGCCAGTCAGATACATTTTAAACTTATTTTGCTTATTTCTCTTTTCAGGTAAGTCCCTCGGCCTGATAGTGGAGATAGGGTGTTGGTAGGTATGTCCGGTTGAGGCTGCTGAGTCCGGATGAGGGGATGAGTCTGGATTCGATGTCGGTAAGCTCGGATAATGAGACGATAAATCCGGATTAGGTGACAGTAAGTGTAGATTAATTGACAGTAATTACGGATTAGGTAACAGTAAGTCTTTAATGGGTGGCGGTAAGTCCGGATTAGGTGACTATAATTCCGGATTAGGCGATAGTGAGTCCGGTCTAGGTGAGGAAAATTAATAATATATCATTTAATTCAATTTTATTAAGATTAAAAAAACTGAATCCTGGATTTATTTGTAACCTTAGTTTATTTCCTTACCTTCCTCTCCCCATTTTTTTTATTCCCCTTATCCACTCTATCACCCATCCACCCCATTTTCTCCCCCTACCTCTCACCCCACCTTCCACCCCCTTACCTGTACCCCCACCTGTTACCACAACCTCACCCCTAAATTTATTGCTTCCCGTCCCATCCCATCCCTCACCTCTTCTCCCTCCCATCCCATTCCCCACCCGTTTCATCTTCTCCCCACTCCACACGCTCTCCCATCCCTCCACACCCACTCCACCCCAGGGCACGAACACCTGAGCCCTAGTGAGTCGGGTCAACTGAAGGATAATTGAAGTACCAAAATCTTCCTCACGCGTCATGAATGAGTTAAAGGGGACGTCCTCACCTGTCCTGTAATGCTGTGAGGGATAGTGATGGGAAGGATGGGCAGAGACGTGATAGTGATGGGAAGGATGGGCAGAGACGTGATAGTGATGGGAAGGATGGGCAGAGAGAGACGTGATAGTGATGGGAAGGAAGGGCAAAGACGTGATAGTGATGGGAAGGATGGGCAGAGACGTGATAGTGATGGGAAGGAAGGGCAGAGAGAGACGTGATAGTGATGGGAAGGAAGGGCAAAGACGTGATAGTGATGGGAAGGATGGGCAGAGACGTGATAGTGATGGGAGGAAGGGCAGGAGACGTGATAGTGATGGGAAGGAAGGGCAAAGACGTGATAGTGATGGGAAGGATGATAGTGATGGGAAGGAAGGGCAGAGACGTGATAGTGATGGGAAGGAAGGGCAGAGACGATAGTGATGGAAGGAAGGGCAGAGAGAGACGTGATAGTGATGGGAAGGATGGGCAGAGACGTGATAGTGATGGGAAGGAAGGGCAGAGAGAGACGATAGTGATGGGAAGGATGGGCAGAGACGTGATAGTGATGGGAAGGAAGGGCAGAGAGAGACGTGATAGTGATGGGAAGGATGGGCAAAGACGTGATAGTGATGGGAAGGAAGGGCAGAGAGAGACGATAGTGATGGGAAGGATGGGCAGAGACGTGATAGTGATGGGGAGGAAGGGCAGGGATGTGATGGAAGAGACCCCCGATAAGTACTTAATCCCAGTAAACATTCCTAACCATCACTAGCCAAAATAATTCTGTAGGATTATCCACAGTAAGGACACTCGTTCATTAGCTTTGCCACATAATCTCCAAAGGGACATCCCATTAGTCATTATGTGTTGGGTTGGCTGGTCAAATGTGCCCTTATCCTAATGGACTGGGGGCCGATTAGAACTGGGGCATATTAACACTAGGACCCATTTAGACCATGATCCCTCAATGTTAAATATCCTTATTATTCTTACCTGAGGGAATAACATTCTTTTTATCCATCTGTCTGGATCCATTAACACAGGTATGTTAAAAGTGCAAAGTTTCTCTCTCTCTCTCTCTCTCTCTCTCTCTCTCTCTCTCTCTCTCTCTCTCTCTCTCTCTCTCTCTCTCTCTCTCTCTCTCTCTCTCTCTCAGTCTTATATCGTCGACATAAGCTCCTCTAGCGGCCGCCACAGGGAACTACCACCAATTGTTAACGTTTCACAGTGTTCACCAACTAACTGCCGCTAATCCGCCTGCAGTCAGGATTACTCCGGATTACGAGGCGGATTAGGGCGGATTTAGGTGCCGTCCTTGCCCACTGTTATCTGACAATCTTACTTCTATGGACATAACAGAGTTGGAAATCTTCTTCTTCTTCTTCTTCTTCTTCTTTTTTCATCTTTCATCTTTCTTTTCTTCTTCTTCTTCTTCTTTATAAACCATAAAACATATAACTTATTAATGACCCTACACTGTATAATTATATGTAGAGCATATAACAACCAATCATCTCTCTCTCTCTCTCTCTCTCTCTCTCTCACATACATAACTCCAACAGGTCTCGAAAATATCAATAAAGGCTTCTATCACCTGTCCATATTAACTCCCGGTAACCAGGAACTAACATTAAACTTACTGATCAGTGATATATCCGGGTCGGTCCCGTATTATACACAGGTGCAATTAGTGTTCGACTCTGGGACACCGAACGGAAGCTGGATTTTGGTTTTTGGTTACTTATTAGACTTTGGGTTTGGAATAGAAATAGAAAATGGTAATATATTTTGAGATCAGGTTTGGTGTGTGTGTGTGTGTGTGTGTGTGTGTGTGTGTGTGTGTGTGTGTGTGTGTGTGTGTGTGTGTGTGTGGTGTAATTTTCAAACTATTTTTTTTAATGCGATTTAGTGTAATATGTAATTTGTCAAGGGCATTTCTTTTGTGTTTGAGTAGAATTCGTCCATGTACTTATTTAGGGAGAATATGTGTGACATTTGTTTTGTTGTGTTTGAGTGTACAGTTTTTCATGGTTCATTCCCGCTTGACCCAGCCTGTCTTAGCTCATTTCAACCCATCCCAGTCCAAGTTAGCATATCCCAGTCCTTCCCGCTCCGTCCCAGTCTATCCCAGCCCGTCTCAGTCTATCCCGGCCCGTCCCAGTCTATCCCGGCCCATCCCAGTCTATCCCGGCCCATCCCAGTCTATCCGGCCCGTCCCAGTCTATCCCGACCCGTCAGTGTCCCAGTCTATCGGACCGTCCCAGTCTATCCCGGCCCGTCCCAGTCTATCCCGGCCCGTCCCAGTCTATCCCGGCCCGTCCCAGTCTATCCCGGCCCGTCCCAGTCTATCCCAGCCCATCCCAGTCTATCCCGGCCCATCCCTGGTTGCCTCGCTTAAAGTTCTGCACCTCAGTACAGAGCGCTTCGTCGACCACCCACAGTGACACATTTAAGAACAGCGGGTGTAATCCATGCCCCGGGCCGCCTTCATCCCACCCACTCCGCCCACCCAGACAGTGTACAGTCCTGCCCACCCCGCCCACCCAGACAGTGTACAATCCTGCCCACCCCGCCCACCCAGACAATGTACAATCCTGTCCACCCCGCCCACCCAGACAATGTACAGTCCTGCCCACCCCGCCCAGCCATTACACCCTCCCTTCCACCCGCTGTATCTACTTTCTACACCCAGTTACTCTTGTGTATTTTTACTCGCCCACAACACCCACCTACCCACAATAATCTCCCACCCACCACTATTGTTGAAACACGGCCACCCATTACACCCAAACATCCTCTTGCCTCTCCTTAAGCTGCCCACCCACCCACCCAGCACCATTGTTGTAATACACTTGTCCCTCTCATTAACCACCCACCCACTTCTCTCTAGTACACCCACCCACCCACCACCCACCTCCCACCCACCCACCCACCCTCCCAACCACCAACCTCCGTCTCCACACACTCGGCACAATCTACATTCTACACCCACCCACCTCTTATCTCCGCACACCCACCCGCCCACCCACTAAGCATACCCGCCCACCCGGAGTCTAGGCGTTAAGTTTATGGTTAGTTCTCGTCACACTCCATCATTATTAACCTGGAGTAAAGTTTAATACATCTTAATCTCTCCTGGTATAAAACACGGGCTGGGTGTTCGTATGTCTCGTGTATATATTTATGGGAAAAATTTACGTATATATGTGATGTATTTTCTGTATGTTTGTATTGAGGGTTTTAATAAGCTCCCTGGAGGTGAATAATTGCAGTATATATCATTCATTATGTATACATGATTATATTAGCTTTCATCTTTGAAGACTTGTGAATAATGAATAAGTTCGTTGACTGTGAATTATTATTATTATTATTATTATTATTATTATTATTATTATTATTATTATTATTATTATTATTATTATTATCATTATCATTACTATCATTACTATCAGCCCAGATATAGACGGACAAACAGACAGAGATGCTTAGCCCCGTTATATTGTAGATTAATAGAGGAATCGTGGGTGGTGTTTGGGCGGCCAGGAGTCAGGTGCCGCCAACATCTATTCTCTTAAACACGCCCGCATTTATTGTTGTGTGTGTGTGTGTGTGTGTGTGTGTGTGTGTCCTGTAAGAATACATGTATACGTATGTAAACGTTCAGTTCACGATAATATTTTAAAAACCAGTCCTTGAATATGGTATGACGTAACAATATACCCAAAGTGAACGTATAATTAAGATATAATAAAAGTTTATTACATTAGAAACAAAAAAAGTTCAAATCGCAAAAACATTTTCAAATTCAATATTTACTTAGTTATGGCGACAACTTAGAACAAAGATAAAGTAAATTACACGGTACTTTTATATTAGTATATTATATATCAGGAGCTAAGATGAAATCAATATTATTACTGTGGTGAAAATAGTGGTGCGTTCTTGTCAATACCTTCAATCATCTTATCACTACATGGTGTTGGGAACCAGTCCAGGTGGGTGGTAATTAGATGATCCTGCTCGCCTACATAGGTAACATAACACCTGTCTTTGATATAATTATGTACCAGGACGAGGTGTGGGTCTAGCCCCGGCGATAGTTTCCTCTTCACTGGTGTTGTGAGAATGATTCTAACTGATTCTTCTTAAGTTACGAGACAAATATAGATTCACAAAGGCCTGTATTTGAGATCTTCCCAACTAGTGAGGCAAAAACGTATATAACTGGTTCTCTTTTGATTCAACACATTTATAAATTCTCCAAGTGTTCTCGTGCGTTAAATAACTTCCCCTCCAAACTGGGTATGTATGACCGTGTCTAACTGGCTCACTTAAGCTTCGCCACAGAGGTGTAGTTTCTCAAAAGATCGTACAATAATTTTTTGCCGGAAATGAAAATATGAGATCGCATCTAAATGGCCTCACTTTACCTGACACATAAAAGGAAATTCTTAGAGATTCGTACGTTATTTTTTTCCTTATTCTTCAGATGTGAGAAATTATTTAACTGGTTCTCTTAAAACATAACAAACATACCAATTAAAATGTCGCCAAAGTTGTACTGAGACTGTAGTGAATAGATACGTTCTCTTGTGGGCATTATGAGGAGGTTTGAACGTACAATTCGAAGAAGGTATATCCCCCCCCCCCCCCTCTCTCGTTCCCCCAGTCTCGTTAGTGTTGTCAAAGGTCAGGGTCACAACATCAAGGAAGGCACCAATTAAAACCCTGAGTTAGCACCTGCCTCGCTCGAATGCAAATTAGGTAAACTGGGGTTGCTTACTTTTGGTCTATATGTCTGAAGTCTTTGATACATACAGCCTGGTGTCTGTCTGCTATGTGTAGTGGCGTGTCATAGTTAAAATGTCTAACCCTCGTCTCTTTTACCACAACCAAAGCCATCTGCCTGCCTACCTGCCTTCCTGCCCGCCGCTCTCTCTTTCTCTCTACCTGTCTTTCTACCTGCCTGCCTGTCTCTTTTCCTGCCTGTCTCTCTGTCCGTCTGCCCGTGTGTCTATAAATCTCTGTATCCAGCACATTGTTTTCATTTTTCCAGCTGGGTGACCACGGTAAGTCCCCACCCCCCCTCTCTCATACCTTCAAGTGGTTTCAAAACATAGTGTCTCAATCGGTGTTTTGGCCGTCACAGAACACAATAGCCGCCACGACCAATTGTCTTACTGAGCGCTGAGTAAGACAACCGTTCTCTTCATTTTGACAACTGAACTGATGATCAAAGAACGCTTGTGTTTATTTGAATTATTTTGTTTTTAAGTTCTCTGTCCGTTTGTTCGTTTGTCATGTTGATTTATGTTTTCTTTACGGTGAATTTATTTTTTCATAATAACTTCTGATGTCATTACTTTACTTCACTTATAAATAACTACTTAACAAACTTAACATGGTTCTGAATTCAACATAATTATTTACATGAATATTATCAATAAATATAACCTTTACAACACCATATCTAGACTTAGATTATAATACTTAACAATATATTCTTAAATAACTGATATGTTCCTTATTATTTGCTATGCTCTTTATAAATCAAATTGACTCTTCCCTCTATTGCCCTTCTCACCAGGACCTGTCAACATAACTCATTCTTAAGGTAAAGCTCCGGGTAATAACTTGTTACCTCATGAACCATCAATCTCTTTTTATTTCCTGTAAACCAAAAAAAAAAAAAAGATCAATTCGTCCAACAACTTTGTAATAAATCATTTCTTTTGCCTTTACAAGTACTAACAATTATGTATCTGCTTTAGGGTCCTGCGTGTTTATTTCCCCTTGAGTTAAAGATATCCGCCTTAAGTGCCTGTGTACCTTAAATCACGTTCTTGACTCCTCAGATAACAAGTTTGTACAAGAAGACCAAAAAAAAATATATATTGTATCGCAAATTTCTCGAGTGATGTGTCGCCACGGGGAATCTTACTGTCACAAACAAGTTCTTTGCTTTTGGTGATGCAATATCCTTCCTTTATTTGTTATTTTGATTTGTGTGTTTGTTTGGTTATTGATTTATTAGTTAGTGTTGTTGTTGTGGTCTTTATTGTTATTGATTTTGTTGTTGTGTTTTCTGTTATTGTTGTTGATTTAGTAGTAGTTGTAGTAGTCGTAGTATTGCTAATTTCACTACTTTTATTATTATTATTATTATTATTATTATTATTATTATTATTATTATTATTATTATTATTATTATTATTATTTTTAGTAGTAAAAATTTTATCATCTTTCAATCTTATAATATTTACGATTATTTCCCCTCCTCTCACCAGCCATCATACACCAGGACCCATCTACATATTCTATCTCTTTCGGGCCCAAAATTTTGGTGGTGTGAAGAAGTTTGGGTGGACCATAACTCTTGACAAGAGTCTCTTGTCTGTATCTCAACTCTCATATACCATGGTGTCGTGTCTGCTGCCTCCCCACGCTGTAACTCTCTCTCTCTCTCTCTCTCTCTCTCTCTCTCTCTCTCTCCTACACCATCGTCAGTTAACTCACTCTGTCTCTCATTCTTTATTTTCTCTCTCTCTCTCTCTCTCTCTCTCTCTCTCTCTCTCTCTCTCTCTCTCTCTCTCTCTCTCTCTCTCTCTCTCTCTCTCTCTCTCTCTCTCTCAGTTATAAAACATATAAATAAAAAAACATCTTTAAAACCTCATTCAAATTCAAATCCAAGTCGTAGCTCCTCTTATAGTGAACTTATTCCAAGAAGAAAGAACAACTTGTCACTGATAAACACGACACGAGTTTCCTGCGACTTTACGACACACGGGCACACAGACTCCTACAACGTAATCCTTGCTCCACGATTCATTCACGTAAAAGTTATGACATCGTAACTTTGATACCCCGAGGCCGATGACTCGATTCTCAGATACCGATTATATTCGATTCTTGAAGCAATTTATTCACACTGGTTAGATAATGTTATTGAAATGAATTGAAGTTGGTTTTTCAGGGGCTGTTTGGATTCAGTCTACTGCGGCGTGTAGGGAGATTTTGGGGTAACGAGAAATAGCGACCTGGGATCACATGAAGATTAGGTATCCCATTTAATTTCACTCATTGATTAGATCAGGTTAACGTTAGGGTTTTTAATAAGGTGAAGTAAATTGGGGTGTTTATTTTTCACGTGATCCGTAGCCTATTATCTTGGCTAAATTATGGTTATGAGATAAGTATTTTGAGGCAAGTTGGATTCTTGTACTGTGCGGACTGTATCGCCTCAATGTATATAACGGGAATAGTCACTGCCGCCTCCTCCCTCTCCCCTCACGTTCGTAAAAAAAGCGTACGTGGCCTCCAGTGTGATACTTTTTCAACTCGGATCACCTGTTGTGTAGTGTACCGTTACTGCTTTACTCCCATTGGCTGACGCAATAGTTGATATAGTCTTTTATACCCACTTCTGATTGGTCACATCACGTATTGGAGGGGTGTGATTGGTGGGCCATTTTTGGTGACAGGAAACTGACGTAGACATGTAATTTGGCCAGATGGTTTGAGAGTAATGGTTACGCTCTTGTAAGGGTGGTTGTGGGGGTGTTGTTGTAGTGGGTGGGTTGGTGGGTGAGTGGGTGGGAGAATGGTTGATGGTTGACCTGGGGGGCAGTTGTGGAAGTGGATGGATAGAAAGTTAACCATTAGGGTAATTTCTTGACAGTTTGGATAGGTAGCTGACAGGATTGATGTCTTATCGTTGGAATGTCTGTGTACGTCTCTCTCTCTCTCTCTCTCTCTCTCTCTCTCTCTCTCTCTCTCTCTCTCTCTCTCTCTCTCTCTCTCTCTCTCTCTCTCTGATAATTGGCTCCTACTTGACATCTTGGAAGGACTTAGCTAGGATCTCATACCCGAAGGATAGGTGAAGGTGAAGAGAAGGGAGGGGGTCGTGGGGGGGGTAGTGAGGAGTGGAGGTAGTCATGGGGGGGTGGACGGGGAGTGACAAGCATTAATAAAGGTATACACAGGGGTCCTTACCTGAGGCCACCTGAGCTAATATTGTCTAGGAGTGATCTTGTGATGCGTGTATGTGTGTTGGTCGGAGATAGAGACGCTTAAGTGTATGATAGTATACATTTAACACACACACACACACACACACACACACACACATATTCACTGACTTAAGTGTGAAATCGTCTTCCTCCATTAGTTTCTCCAACAAAGAAGAATGTGAAAGTATATGACGGACGTAATCATGGGGCAGATTATGAGACTGTCTGTTTATGCTAATTCTCACTTTAGTCCTCGTAAAGAAAACAGAATATTTATATTTTTTTAGACGTATATATATTGTTCTATTTTATTGTTTTATTTATAGAACTCATTGTATGTATGTATGTATGTATGTATGTATGTATGTATGTCAAAAATTGCGTTAAATTTATATTAGAATTTAACATTTCCAAGACAGGGTGAATATTTCCAGTATACTATTCCAGGCAGGTATTAAGTAGGCGTGGTTGGTGATGACGCCCAGAGGAACAACATTCAGTGGCGTGCGGTCCTCAGTAATAACAGAGTGGGAGGCGGCGTCCCCCAAGGTGTTAGCGGGTTGCGTTTTATAACACAGCTGGCTCGACCAAACCCTCGCCTCGCTCTGGTCATCGCCTTCTACTATCACCACCACCTTCCTTATGTTGGCTTCCGGTACTTGTGCTTCTTCTCCTTGTTTTGTGTCATGGAATCCGGATTTTAAGCGTTCCGGTATTCACGTGTTTTCTGTTTTTAGTATTTGTTACTTTTTTCCATGTGTCTTGTTTAATCTGTTGCGTTTCCTGTTTCTCGTTTTATTCGTCTACTTCCTTGCCTCGTGCGCCCGGTTCCGTTGCGTATCTTTTGTTTCATGCGTCCAGTTTCGATTCGTAATCATTCTTGTATCATGTGTTGTGTTGACCTCACCCCGTGGCTCAGGTTCCGACTGTGTGCACCGTGTTCCTTGTGTTGGGTTTGGACATTTATAATCCAGACTCTGCATGACCGGTCCTGTTAACTGTGTGTGTGTGTGTGTGTAAGGGAGGGACAGGTTCTACACTTCCTCACTACACCCGCTAGCTATGCGTGTTTAGTACAGTATTTGTGGACAACCTGGTCAGGCTTGGATGAGTTACCCCCCAGGAGAAACTTCTCTATCATTATTATGTGTTTTAGTCTATCAGAAGTTGTTATTGTGCTCGGCCTTTCGTAAGTCATCAGTCCGTCCGTAAGTCGTCAGTCCGTCCGTAAGTCATCAGTCCGTCCGTAAATCTTTCGTCGGCAAACTTTCCACATTTTCCACATCTTAAGAACTACTGGCGGCTCGATCTTGCTTAATACTTCATAGGAATGTTGTATTCCTTAAGGGGTCTTCTTTCAATATTGTATCCGACGTCTGTGTTTGTCGTCATCCCTCCCGGACGTGAAAGCCTCGTGAGGTTCATTTGCTCTTTGGTGTTGATGTCTCATTCCCAACATAATACCAAAACTAACCTTAGAAACACCCTAATAAATACAGTACCGATTTAAAAGTTACAGATTTAAGTACAAGTTTAAGATGTCCTCTGACAGATGACAAGAAAATAGATCTCTCTAGTGTGCCAGAAGTTTAGAGTAGAACTTATAGCTGACAATGTGTGGCAAAAGCTTCTCCAACACACTATGAAACCTAACGAGAGAGAGAGAGAGAGAGACATAACTAGTCGCATACTTTGAAAGAGAGAGATACAGAGAGACAGAGAGAGACGTGTGTGCAATTGATGGAGTCTTGTTATCTGCGAGTGAAGTGAGCACGAATTAGCCTCTGTCACTCCCGTCCTGAGAGTCACTGTCGGTTGAGTCGCGATGCTCTTGTCCCATAAACACTCCAACGTGACAGGTCTTAATGGGGTTATAGAATATGTTGTTCAATCGTATAACCCTTGGCTGAATTAGATCAGTTTACCCTTTCAGAGACAGACAAATTGTAGATTAAAATAGTTCCCCCTCTCTTACACTTCTGAGACATAGAAAATGGGACGAGGTTACCTTCTGATACATACAAAATGAGAAACTTATAGAAGAGCATGAGAGAATATTTTGTGTTGTAATCTAATACGAGTATACAAGAAAACTGGCTGACTGCCTGAGTGAGATAGCTGTCCAACCAACCAGTAAATGATGAGTAAAATGACCACTTCTTTATCACCTCTTGTATCCATCAACTAGAAACTTATCTAACGCCCCCCACACACAAAAAAATAACTTCTAAATTTGTCATCGAAATTGCACTGAGACTATAATGTGTTGATGTGTTCTCTTAAATTCCTGTTAAGTACAAAAAATAGCATATGGATGTTTAAGAATCCTGAAGGTGGAGGAAGTGTGATGATGATCGTTACTGTAGGGTTGTGGACGATGTGGAACTGATGCCTCAGGAAGATGGCAATGGTGTCGTATTCTCAAAAAGTTCACACGGTAATTTTTTTCTCGTAAAGTGAGAGGATTTAACGAACTGCCTCACTTAAGCTTCGGTACAAAGGTGAATTATCTAAGGTTCGTATGTTGAATTTTCCTCATTATTGGAGACTGAAGGAGGGATGTAACTGCCTTACTTAAACTACTATAGAAAGAATTCTCAGATATATAAAATTTTCCTCGTAACTGGAGATAGAAACGGGCATCAAACTGACTCACTTAACCTATAGAAGTAACGTTCAAAATGGTATCTAACTTACACTGAGACTCTGCCTTAGCTAGATGTGACTCGTTAATCCTCACAGGAAGAAAACAATCGTATGAATCTTTGTGGATGTAGACTCTAGTGTCGTAAGAGCCTTCCTTTGTCTAACGTATGGCTGGGTTGGCTGAGTCTCGCGCTTTCCACCACACTCCTATGAGCTGATATTTAGAGCCTTATTATTACATCTGTGCGTTATTCCTGTAGTTAGTGGATTATAATACTTATTCCTCTCTTTGTTTCGTTTGTGTTCCGTGTTTTCTGTTCTTTAATTTAACTCTTCTCCGTGGATTAATTTATATAGTTTACTTTATTTTAATTCTATGTGTGGATGTTTCTCTCCGTCTCGTTTTACTTTTATTCTTCTTTATCGTTTATTTCCTGTTTTCTTTGTGTGTGTGTGTGTGTGTGTGTGTGTGTGTGTGTGTGTGTGTGTTATTATCTGTATGTAAATAATTTTGATGTCTTTATATTATTTCGAGTATTTATCCTCTTGTTTTTTATCGTCTGGTTTATTGTTCATCTTGTTCTCCTCCCCCACCCCCTTCCCTATCTCCTGCTTAGAGAAAGAAAGAAAGAAAGAAAGAAAGAAAGAGCTCCAATTTACCCCCCTTCTCACCTACTTCCCTACTTCCCCCACCCACCCACCCACCGTGCCAGGCAAGCCGTGTCACAGCTGGTGTGGCCGCACGTGTCTGTGGTCAGCGACACGGAGGTACTCGCTCTCTCACACGGCGGGTGAACCTTAACATGTCCTTCCACGATGATATATGGCCCTTCCAGGTCTCGCTATACCGGCCGTTGTCGAGGGCCATTATAGGACCATGATTAGTGGAGGCCATGACCAATGAGGACCATGATCAGTGGAGGCCATGACCAATGAGGACCATGGTCAGTGGAGGCCATGACTACTGAGAACCATGATCAGTGGAGGCCATGACTACTGAGGACCATGATCAGTGGAGGCCATGACTACTGAGGACCATGATCAATGGAGGCCACGACTACTGAGGACCATGATCAGTGGAGGCCATGACTATGAGGACCAATGAAACCCATGAGATGTGAGGACCACAGTACATCCCCCCATTGAGTCCACCATGATAGACTACCATTAGAAGCTACCATTGTCACCATGATAGACTACCATTAGAACCACCATTGACACCATGATAGACTACCATTAGAAGCCACCATTGACACCATGATGATCACTCGGGAAGGTACCCATTACCCTGTCACTCAGAACATCATCATCAACAGGTAATCATCACACCTGGTGTCGTTAGTCAGACATACAGTGACACCTGGACACCTGGGGACATATCACCGACTCTCAGGTGTTCACTCATCATCCTCAGGACCAGACGAGAGAGACGTGAATGATTGGAATGATAGTGTTGAGGATGATGATTGATGATGAGGTGGATGATGATGATGATGATGAGGAGGAGGAGGAGGAGGATAATGGTGATTGATTATGATGAGGAGGAGGGGAAGGAAGAAGTTGATGATGGTGACGAAAAATGAATATTTGTTAATGATGATAATGATAAATAATAATGATGATAAAAATGATTAATAACTACGATAATGATAATAATGACAACTAATGCTTTTCACAATAACCTGAACTATAACAATAATAACATAACTAATAACATATCTCGTCATAACATCAAAGACACATCATAATATTTACCAGCGATGATTCAGCCCAGTGCTTTTGTCTCCTCTTACCTTGACAGATAAGATTTATTTCGAGTGAGTTGATTTGAGGTGTTTTTTTTTTTTAATTCATGTATTTTATTGCAGACAATGGCCAACAACATATCAACTTTATTTTGTATTGTTCAGTTTTAAATCCATCATATGTGAATGGCTGTCATGGTCGAGTGAGGATTTTAAATAAGAAATATCCCCGTGTCTCAAAAAAAAAATGTGTGTTATTGTTGTTTATGGTTCAGGTGTAATGAAATATTGGACTTTATATGATGAACCTTTATAGAAATTCATAAATATCCCTACGAGTTTTAGGTTCTGACACATAGTTGACGAGTGAAGAAAGACGATGTAGTTACGAGTGTTTGAGCGAACAATTACCACCACCATAACCACCACACCATAACCACACCCGCACCATTACACCCATGCTGCCACCATACCAACACCCGCACCACCATAATCACACCAACACCCGCACCACCACCACACTTACATCACCACACCCACACCACCACACAGACAGTTGCTGGGAGGGATCATATGGCGTGGGCCTCACCTGTGGCTAAGGCAGGTGATGAGGTGGAAGGATTACCTGTCCTTCAAGACGTTACCTGAGATGTTGAACTTTCACTCAAGCATCTTCTTCGATCGTGTGTCAGGTGTCCCCTCTCACTCAAGCATCAGGTATCTCTCAGTCAAGGTCCAGCTGTCTCTCACTCAAGCAATAGCTATCTTTAACTCAAATATTTCCCGCATGTGAAGTATCAACGCTTTCAATAACAGCGAACGAGAACTAGGCAGGTAAATACAGGTATACCACGAACACCCAGGTATATACAGGTATACCACGAACATCCAGGTATATACAGGTATACCACGAACAGCCAGGTAAAAACAGGTATATAAGGACCAATTGAGGGCCGTATCAGCACCATCCCGACAAGCAGCTCGACCCGAATAGACCATCTCAGGTACAGCCTCTCCGAAAACCCCAATAAGAAGTTCCTCGACCCGTAGACTGTAATAGTAGTGGTGAGTTTAATATAAGAGGCGTCATTAATACACCCATTGTTTTATGGTAAGAGTCTTGGCTTGAACGTAAGAACCTCATTTAATATTTTTTTAGGGGGGGGGGGTTATATTTATCATAGTGAATGGTGTATATATATATATTTAGTGCTAAGTATAATTTACCTTTTATATAATTATGTTATTTATTTAGTCATTTTTATTTTTGTTTTGACAGCCGTGACCAGATTAAATTTAAAGGTAATTATTTCCTGAGCTGGACGCCATTATTATGAGAGTAATAAGAGTGAAGTGTAGGTTAATATATGAAGCAAATATATTATGGTAATCTACGTTAATATCTTACCCACACACACATGTTGCCCTGTGTGTGTGTGTGTGTGTGTGTGTGTGTGTGTGTGTGTGTGTGTGTGTGTGTGTGTGTGTGTGTGTGTCGATTTTTTTTGTCTACCACCATTACCACCACTAGTACCAGGACACACTACTACTACTACTACTACTACTACTGCTGCTACTACTACCAACACTGCCACCATGAGACACCACCATCAGTGATACACCAGCAATCACCATGTTGAGGAGAGTCTTTTATTCAACCAAAATATAAACAAAACGCTCGAGAATCACAACATGAAGCTGGGGGTTTTTTTTAACCCCCCTCCCCCCAGTCTGACGTTCCCTGCTCTGTACCAATACGCTACGCATGACCTCTCCTGGTGCGCGTGCGTCCAATGTGTGTAGCGCGAATTACGATGTTAGAATGTTAAACGCGTGTTAGAGTACTGAAGGTGAAATGGGGTGTAGTGTAAGGTGTGTGTTGTGAGTTTTTCTTCAAATATTATTCCTTCCTACTTCTCCTTCTTCTTATTCTTCATCCTCCTTCCTCACCCCTTCTCCCCCTTTTCTCCCCATTCCTTATCGTATCTTATCTTTCCAGGTTACTAAGTAAATATATGCCTCCAGTCTGGTTATCTATCTTCGTCTATCCAACCCTCCACCCTCTTCCTCTTCTATTTCTTTCTCTCCGTTTATCAGTCCTCATCTTTCCGTGATCCATTTCATTTTATTTCTTGTCTCATATATTTTGTTTACTACCTGTTGTCCTGTTTACTTTTCTTTTGTATTTTTTCTCTTATTTTCATTTTTATCGTTGGGTTTTTAATCATTTTTCCCTTGGTTATTTTTTTTCTCTCTCTCTCTCTCTCTCTCTCTCTCTCTCTCTCTCTTAGGCTCCACAATTAATATTATTCACATTTCCACCATCACTATTTTCAACTTTCTACCCTTTACCTCTTATCTTCTTCATTCTCCCTCTCCTCCTCCCCCCTCACCATTCTTCTCGGTTACACCACACACAAATTTCTCTCTTATCTTCTCTCCCTCTCCCTCCTCGACCCCTTCCCACGTCACCCACCGCCTCTATCCTGGTTCTTGCCTCAGTAACTACAGCGGCTTCTCTCTATTGGGTTTTGTATTCTGTATTTTAGATGTTGGATTAAAAAAATATAATGTGTAATTGTTTTTTTGTAGTTGGGTCACATTTGGGGTTAAGGGAAGATGTTTATTTCCTATGTTAATGTTTCTTCTCACTAAAGGTATGTCATCTGTTTATTCTTTTTTCGTTATTTTTTCTTTTTTTTTTTTTGCTCAGTAAACAAAGAAATATATATATTTTCTTTGTTTACATTTGGTGTTGCTCAGTGAAAATATATTTTGATTGTTAACCAAGATTTATTTTCATCTTATTATGTAAAATATTGTCTTGTTGAGGTCGTATCATTGTAAGCCAAGTCATATTTCCATTTTATATGAAGTGTTTTGTCTAGCCGCCCACTACACCATCGTAAAGAATCATCAGCGTCATCACTAAAACCAACCAAGAATCTTGTATTTACTAACTGCTAACCTCCCAGACCGATCGTGTGACGTGTCAGGCTGGTTGATGATTAAGCTTTGGCTACACCTACAATGCCACTTAATAATGTGAGGGAGAATTATTTTTTATTTGTGTAATATTTTATATAATTACTGTAAAAATGTTTTATTTGGTTCTATATTCTGTTAGTAAATTTTGAGAATAGATTTTAATTAGTAACGAAGGATAAATTTTTAGTCTTTATAGGGAAACAACGAGGTTTATAGAAGGAATTTTATCTCGCTAGCCAACGTTCTTAACACTCCAACCCTTTCACCTGAAGCCCACCGATCCGCCGCCGTCCCTAACTCACCAACGCCAATTAGGCTTCCACGCTCTGGAGGACAGCCGGGCTGATAATGCCTGCTGGTAACTCATAAATACACAGAGAGGCCAGACTGGAAGCTCACACCCAGGAAAATGTCACACGTCAAAGTTGCCAATTAATTATAATACTTTAACTGTTGAGTTTTGTTTTGTTTGTGATGTTGATTAATTGTGTTGACAGAAGAGGTTGTTATCGGAGTAATGAATAGGTAATAAGTGTACTATTGACTTGTTGATCGGGTTTTATGAGGTTGGGTCTTCTGGAACGTCGTATGCTAATCTAATATAGTCATAAAAGAGGGGGGGGGGTCACTTATTACAGGTGTTACTCCGAATGTAAATAAGTATTAACTATGTTCCCCGAGCCCTGGAGTGAACCACTTTAGTCGAGCAGTCTCTGAATCTCTGCCAGAATTCTTAAAGGTTCGTGTGATTGTCAGAACGGCATCTAGGTTCACTAAAGGCTAGATAATACAGAGATTCAACCATATATTTAACTAACCTTCTCACCTTTCGTAACTTTGAGAATCTTTCACCCGCCTACAAAAGCTTAAGACAAGACCTGTTCTACGTGGTCGCCTCCTCACTGTCGTATTTAACCGGGTTCTCGCCTCTTATTTATGAAGTGTTGTGTTGGAGATAAAATAAACAACACGGAACTTCTCCCCCTCCCCTCCCCTCCCCTCCCCTCCCTTACCCTCCCCTCCCCCACAAGTTCCAACAGGTCATCATTTACCTTGGTTGCTAAAAGTTGACCCATTTGGATTTGTTGGTCTCGTCACATCTCCAGTTTATGAGGAAAATATTGACGTGTGTGTCTTTTGAGAATTGATATTGAATTTGTGGACGTGTTGGCCCTTCCAGTGTGTTTTATTTATGTGTGTGTGTGTGTGTGTGTGTGTGTTGTGATTAGGGTGACTTGTGATAGTTATTCCAAGCCTTTAGTGCCCACCACCATGATAACACGAACACTTGGCTGTGTAAGACTTTGACTATTCCCTGTGGAAGATGGTATGTGTCTGGTAAATGGCGACGCCTCCTCAGAGTAATAATAGTAATAATAATAGTAGTCTATGTCTGTATACATTCATTTAGGTGGTCAATAACTCTCCATACTCTCTTGTACAGTGGAGCGCGTAGTCTGTGTGTGTCTGTGTCTCTATGTCTGCCTTTTATGTCTTTCTTTCTTTGTCTGCCTGTCTGTCTGCTTGTCTGTCTGATCTTAACTGCTACTTGTGTTTCCATAATACCTCACAGGTACAGGGCGACTAGGGAGAGCAGAGTTCAGATTGATGCTCAGGCCATTGCTAAGATACAGTGCTATGGACCACTAACCTAACCTCAGTACTGTGGGTAATGCTTACAAAAGAATGTTTTATCTTTACTGTAATTTATATCTAGTGGGCATTCGGCGTTCATTGAAAGTGGAATCAACGTTGAAATAAAATCCTTAAGTGGTTTTGACGTTGAATTACCGTTGAGTGCCTGCTGAGTGAGTTCTTCAGTCGTGGTCGATGGCGTGGAGTGGCGGCAACAACAGTTTAGTAATTAAGGTACTGCAGGAGGTGCTTGAGACAATGGTTGGTGTGTTGATGTTATCCTCTGAGAATTCTCCTTCGTTCTTCTCTATGCATTTTATACAGAGGAGACTGAATGATATTGGGTAAGTCATGTTTCGTTTACGGTTTTATGTCTCTGAACACACACACACACACACACACACACACACACACACACACACACACACACACAAGGTCACCATCAACCACACCAAAACCGTAGTCATGCACATCAATACCGCCACCACTCCAGTGCAAGCCCCAGCAGTCACAGTGGGTGCCCATCCTCTCCAGTTGGTGCAGTCTGCCAAACTCCTGGGTGTAACTATAGACAACAAACTTGACTGGAAGGCCCATGTAAATAACACAGTCAAGGCAGCCTCGTCCCGTCTCTACATGCTACGACGACTCAGGTCACTTGGGACACCCACGCCAGAGCTGAGGACTATCTACAACGCCTTTATTCTCCCCAAACTAACGTATGAGTCACCAGCCTGGTCGTCTTCTCTCAACTCCACCCAACAACGTCAGCTAGAGAAGGTACAGAAAAGGGCCTGCAGAATCATGCTCGGCGCAGAATACTCCGGCTACACCAACGCTCTCTCCACCCTGGAATGCCATCCCTCAGTGACCTCCACCACCAAGCACTGGAAAGGTTTGGCAGTGGACTACTACACCATCCTCGTCATCGCCACATACCGCCACCGGCAGTCCCCCGCCCACCTCGCGCAGTCCGCCACTACAACAAAATTAAGCCCATAAGAGCCCGCACCGATAGATATAAGAACAGCACCATCCCATCTAGTGTTAAAATAATAAACAACAACTGATTTATGTACTGTACAGCCCTGTAAATGTATTCAATGCATATTATATCATTATGTCTAAATCAAATGCAAGTCTGTATATTTTCAGCCACCGGCTGCAACTCTATTAATAAACCGTTTATTATTATTATTATTATTATTATTATTATTATTATTATTATTATTACACACATACACACACACACACACCACACAGTCGTACACACACAGTCGTACACACACACACACACACACACACACGCACACACACACACACACACAACTCTCAACAACATTATCTAGTTAACCGCACAAGAATGTAAGTTTGTTCGAGATAAGTAAACAAGTTGGTACAGTGTTCTCTCTCTCTCTCTCTCTCGAAGTCGTCCTCCCCCCTCACTATTATCTACCCACACCTCCCCTCCCATCTCCACCTCCCCTCCCATCTCCACCTCTCCCCTTACTACTTCTGGCCTGTGTTCAAGGTGTTGTCAGATAACAGGACGATCTACACCGGTGCTTGCTGAACCGTGACCATCCTGGAAGAAACATTACAAAAAACGGACTTTATTTAATGTTTACATGATGTACTTTTACACACACACACACACACACACACACACACACACACACACACACACACCTGCGTATATATATGTTTCTTTACGTTGTTTGTTTAAGCTGGTGTTTAAGTGTAATGAGAGACGTATGTTTGTTCACGTGTTTGTGTTTACGTGCATGTTCCTATTAATCTTGTGTTTGTATGTGTATGTTTGTATGCATGTGTGTAAATATGTTTGTGTGCGTATTCATGAACTCGTATATGCATTATATATGTGTGTATTTGTGCTTGAGTTTATAAATGTTGTGTGTGTGTGTGTGTGTGTGTGTGTGTGTGTGTGTGTGTGTGTGTGTGTGTGTGTGTGTGTGTGGGATGAGTTGACAGCAGCTTAAATTAAAGATGTGATGGATACTACTGCTTAGTCCGGGAAGGAGGGTGGTGGGGGGGTCCATTTGTCATGTCACTTCACGGATTCCTCTCTCTCTCTCTCTCTCTCTCTCTCATATAACAGAGATTTTATGAAAGAGAGAGAGAGAGAGAGAGAGAGAGATAAATGACCCACAAGCCAGCACTGTTTGTCATGTGCCACGTCTGTCACCTGCTGGGCTTTGACTGATCTTTTCCTGTCTCTCTGATTTATACTGACTTTAATCCCTGTAAGTCAGTATAAGTCGTGTATATGTTGCCTCTGACTTATACTGACTGACCTGTGTATTTATGCCAGTGAATCGAACCTAATACCATTGTTACTAATTAATGTAACAATGATAACAAAGAATTATGAACCTACGCCAATACTATTCTTACCACAGTACCAATGTAACAATGATAACGCTAAGCTACCCAAAGTACCAATGTAGCAATAATAACACTAAACTACTCAAAGTACCAATGCAACAGTGATAACTAAACAAAATACCAATGTACCCACTACACTAATGCCACGCTTACTAACCCCAGTGGCAACATTGAACCGACTTTAAGCCAATTTTAATTTTAAACCTCATTCAGTATTCCACGCCGTACACATGAATGAACCGAATGCTTACAGGGTCATCGTGCATGCCAAGGCGACCAGGAGAGAGTGAGTGAAGTGCATATCAAGTGGTTTAATTCATAAGTGCATATTTTCACCCATCTGTGACTTACCCGAGGTGAAATCCTCATGTCAACACAGATTTAATAAAACCAGACGGCGATTCATTAATTATATACCTGTATGAATTACCTGGTTAGCATTCATGTTTTTATTTTTTTTATTTTATTTTTTTATTTTTTTTTACCTGTTGAAGGAAATTGTGTTTCTCTAATCCCATCAGGAACCACCACCATAGCTTTCATCATACCACCACCATAACCACCACTACCACCTTTCTACCATCACCACTACTACTATTAACACCATCACTACAACCACCACCACCACTACAACCACCACCACCACTACAACAACCACCACCACCACTACAACAACCACCACCACCACTACAACAACCACCACCACTACAACAACCACCACCACTACAACAACCACCACCACTACAACAACCACCACTACACCACCACCACAACAACCACCACCACTACAACAACCACCACCACTACAACAACCACCACCACTACAACAACCACCACCACTACAACAACAACCACCACCACTACTCCCACCACTCAAAACCTGTTTAAGGGTCCATATGACATTATCTTCATCAAGACTTTTAAAGGCTTAGTGTGGGATATACCACCATTCAGAAGGCAGCTAAAAGACGTGTTTTGATTGGCTGGATGATAACTGGGGCCACCTATTGGCTGCCTAGATCACGATTTCTGTTCTTCCCCCAGCAGCTGTATGGTGTGTGTGTGTGTGTGTGTGTGTGTGTGTGTGTGTGTGTTTATATTATTGTTGGTGTAAGTTTGTATGTATGTATGTGTGGGTGTATGTACTTTATCTTTGCATATGTTTGTTTGTGTGTGTATCTGTATTTTGTGCATGTGTTTATAGTAGTAGTAGTAGTAGTAGTAGTAGCTGATCTCCGAACAGAAGCAGCAGCCCAGAAGTTATGTCACAGCCTGGATGAGATGTCGACTGTCCTTCTCTCTCCTTCGGTCGGCTTTGCTCTGCCTCAGGGGAACGAGAGCTTCTGCCCCTACTCCGTCAACTGCTGCAGATATCGACTATGAGGCTACAGTCACCGAATGCCGCATCGATCTGCGGCTCAACTAATTTAACACAGATAGGATAGTTGCTTATGTATTAGGATATTTAATATTAAGGTAAATAAATGGTGGCGAAGGTGTGGCTATTGGGGGAGGCTGGAGGCCATTGTAGTAGTAGTAGTAGTAGTAGTAGTAGTAGTAATAGTAGTAGTAGTAGTAGTAGTAATAGTAGTAGTAGTAGTAGTAGTAGTAGTAATCTTAATATAAAATAAACTAGAACAAAATATATATATATTCGTCTCTTATCAGCTGGTCAGTCCCTCGAGTGTGTTGATAAGGTTGTGTGTGTGTAAAGTGAGGTAACCATTGTCACTTAAGAGCGTAATGGTTACCTGGTTGGGTGTGAGGGTGCAATATGAGAGTGCAGAAGCGTCTTGCGAGCTCATCAGTCATTCTGGAGTGAAATAGTTGTCTTTATGTAATGCTGAGTGCAATAGTTACGTAAGGTTTCCTGGAGTACATTGTTTATACTTTACGGTCAAAATAACCTAGAAAAAATACAACTTGTACCTTGAGAGTACAACTTTGCAACACGACCAAGAGTTCGTTTAAGAGAGAGCGCAACGAAACAGAGAGACAGGTAGGTAGGTGAGTAAGAGTCAGCAGAGTTGTGGTCGTCGCCTCACCACCACACACTTCAACTCCTCAGGTCTAAATTACGTTACCTTACCTGTTATAAGCGTCACTCGTGCCCTAGTTCCTCACCTGCTTCCCATGACCCACGACCCCTGGGGGATTAAGGCGACAAACCTCTTCCCTTCAGGAACCAGAATACCCATTAGCTAAGACAAGGTATTCTGATCTTTATGAAGCCTTTCTTTACGGTGCAAAATCCTCTCTCGTGGTCTTAACAGATTCGTCAATTTCATATGGTCGTGCAGTTAAGGAGAATAGGGCGGCTGAAAATAGGGACTACCGATTCTTAAATTGTGCCGAGATAAACGTGTTAATGGGTGTAGGTAATGGGGTTTGGATGTGATGGGGTGCCTTAATGGTAGTATGTAGCGCTATACCAGTTTTGACATGAAGCACCAGTGTTGACATTAAGCACCAGTGTTGAGATTTGGGGAGTCGAGTTGTCGTGTGTCAAGTGAAAATTGTCTCCTCCCCCCCATCTCTTTATTCTCTTCCCTTCCCTCCCTATTCATATCCACCTCCTCCCCTTCCCTTCGTTTCATTCCTTTTTTTTTTGCACACTTTCCCCTTCTCACCTTTTTGCTTTCCCATAATCACCATCCTGTTCTCTCACTTCCCTTCTTCCATTTCTTCTCTCTTTCTTCTTTCCCCCCTTCCTCTTCCTGCTCTTCCCCTTTCCTTTTTTCTGCTTCCTTCCCCTCCCATTCCCAATCGCACCCTCTTCCCTTACTTCCCCTTTCCTTATATGCACCTCACCTACCTGCCTACTTTCCTTCTACAATTTTCTCTCCCTTTTCCCTCCTCCTCTTCCTCCCTCTCCCTTCCTTTCCCCTTCCTTCCCATTTCCTACTTACCCACCATACTCTTTTCTCTTGCACTTTTCTCTCCCCTTTCCTTTCTTCTCCCTTCCTTCTCCCTTTCCCTTCCTCCCCCTTCCTCTCCCCAGACAAATGAAGAGGGTGGTAGAGGCGTGAGCTTTACCGACGTCGGAAATAGAAGTCCTTACTGTGATAACCTTAGTAATTGGCGAGTGCCCATGGTGTGTGTGTGTGTGTGTGTGTGTGTGTGTGTGTGTGTGTGTGTGTGTGTTTAAGTGTACACACATACCCAGGGGTCTCTGAAACAATTCTAGATGATTTAAAATATAACTCAAATTAAGTACGTGTCCTAACTGAGGAATACATGCCCTCCCCTTCCTCCACCTCATTCCACCCCCTCACTCCACCCTTCAAAACACACTGCCGTAACACACCCCTCTCCTTTCTCCCACCCCCCACCCCTCTCACAGACTTCCCGTAACTCACTCACTAATCACTAGGTGTGTGGCACTACCCTCTCTTGTGTAACTACCCTCGGTGCCCAGTTAATGAAATCATGATAAATAGCTCTAATTACCTTCATACCTGACTAATTAGTTCCTGAGTTACTAAGTCAAATGGTTCTCAAGTCGTATACAGGTAATATATCAAATTTAATTACTATGACTGTTTTATGTGTTCAATTAATAGTATCAGTGACACATTTACACACAGTTATATACACATGCTTATACATAATTACATACACTCGCATATATCATTTGGTATTATACATAAACATATATACAGGAGTGCTTACATAAATATATATTACACGAAAAATCATATATGGTCATTCATACACAAATACATGTGTAACTATGTACACACACACACACACACACACACACACACACACACACACACATACACACATAGATACACGCACACACACAAATATATATCACTTTTAATTATACAACAAGGTATATGCGTACATTCAATTATAAACGCGATAATTGGTTATATTCATCAATATGGCCGCGAGATACAGCCAGCTTACGCGGCCTCCATACCTGGTCACCCCTCGCGGCCCCCTCAGTTTAGATACGAAACCGACAAACGAACCCATGAACCCGAACCAACGAACCAAGTCCCGAACTCAAACTCTGAATCCCTTGAACCCCAGTCATCGCGAACCCCAAATACCCAAACCTGAACTATTTGACCCGAACCTCCGAACTCCTATATGGAAAGTTTGTTTTATTTTAGATGTTTTGACTATAAAATTATATTACCAGTATTAATTATCTCCACTTAGCTTTGGTTATTATTGGGGAAGGTTAGGTTAGGTTAGGTTAGGTTAAGCATAGTTAAATTGTATTCGATGTCGGCAAATGACTAAACCAAATCACCATCAAAAAGTTTCCACCAGATTACAGTAGATTTGGGGTAAAGTGACTCACTACTGTAGGTACACCTGGTAAATGGCACAGCCTAACCGGGAAGTGCGTCGATCACCCGGGAGGCAAAGACGTATATGGCTGACTCGCCAATACAACGGCAGATACATTCAAGACCAGATACAGAAAACTGGGTGTAATCAGCGTGGCGAATATAGAAAATGGCTCGAGGCGAATATAAGAACAATTATTTTTTTATTATTTTGGGGGTTTATTTATCTAAAATTTATATAAAGAATAAATAAAATATAGTGAAATGAGTGTTGGGAATTTTTATTGATGTTTAATCATGAAAGTGTGATATTAACTGCATGTATAGAATAAATAAGACCCTTTGTCCCGTCTAAACCTATTTTTCTCTACCTACATAACCCATTGTCTCTTTATCCCATTTATACCTATATTTCTCTACAAAACTCATTAAAATAGTCATTATGGACAGAGCCGTCAGGTATAGAACTTGAATACCTGTGTGAAGGACAGAGTTGTCAGAGGGGTGTCGGCTTGTCTCCAGGTGATCTCAGGTACACGCCAGTAATTACAGGTGTTGTGGAGGGTGACGCTGAATGACGCTCATTTGTCTCCTGTTGGTGGTGATGGTCTCCTGCTGGTGGTGGCGGTAGGTCCTGTTACTGCCCCCGTCTCTTAGTCTTGGCCTCCTCCCGAGTCTCTTTTTCCTTGTCTTCTTCTTCTTCGTCTTCTTCTTCTTCTTCTTCTTCTTCTTCTTCTTCTTCTTCTTCTTCTTCTTCTTGTATTTCCTTATGTTCCTTCTCTTAATTTTCTTGGGTTTTCTATTTGTCTTCACGTTCCTTTTCTTCTTCACCTTTTATATTTTCCTATTCTCCTTCTTGTTCTTTTTTCTCCGCTTTCTTCTCTTCCTTCTGCATTCTCATCTTCATCTTAACTTCTGCGTTTAGTTTTATTACTGTCATAAATCCCAGTTTATGGATCATTATTTTTTTTTTTTTTTTTTTCCTGCAAAAGTCAACATTGTTAGTAACCTGACCATAACCACAAGTCTCAGTGTTTCAAGACAAGGACAAAATAAACGTAAATATGCAAATGAACTGTATTCGAAATGAGCAAAAGCTTACGAAAATATTAGCTCACATATCCACAGACACACAACAGCGGTTATTACACACAACAACACGACAATACATGATATAGTGAGGCAATCTTAACCTAATCCTTTGTACAGTAATATTAATAAACGAAGCATCAGGTAGTGGTAACTCGTTCGTCAGAAATACGTATAAAGGTAAGAACCAGGTTTATAACTTACTATATTACACCTAATTATAACGAACATATATTCTAAACCCGGGGGAGTTGTCGGCTGCTATACACAAACACCTCAGTAACATAATTCCACTCACTAAAATAATATGATCGTATTCCTCACACACACACACACAGGTCGCTGACATTTATGAAACTTTTATACTGAGCTAATGTGTTTAACTTTACCGCCATTTACCAGTTAACAGATATTACAATTGCAGTCCTAGAATCCCATTTATTCGCCAGCCTCTCCCGTTACGGCTGGTGTGTGTGGAGGAGAAGGAGGGGGATAGAGGCAACGGGATTCTTGATAGTGAACGCTGGGACCACTAGTACTGCTGCCGGCCATTACTGTATGTGTCCAGGTCCTGTCACCTTAACACTCCTCCACTGGGCTCCAAGACACATGAATCACTACCATCCTCAGAAATGTATTCATAGAAATTCCTTTACTATACATAAACCAAGCGGGATTTAGTATACATAATATCATACAGGCTATTGAAGAACACTAGATGAGGAGGAATGCCAACGTAATTATTGTAGGTCTTGTTATAGAACGTGTCTGAATTAACCCGCAGTTTTTGGTTCATTTTCTTTCTTACAGGCTGGGGTGGGGGGGATACTATACTAATTTTAATTGCTATCTGAGTTTACTAAAGAAATATATTTGATATCGCCTTTACCGTCTCAAGCAGTTTATTGGGGGGTCGACTCTCTCGCCTCAATACCACCTACGTCATCGTGTCTACCATTAGTGTTTTGTTACCATACTAGCTACCACACTACCACCAATACTAGTAAGACAAATATCCACCACCACTACTACTACGACTACTACTACTACTACTACTACTATCCACCCCCACCACTGCCACCACCACCCACCCAACTCCCTCCCTCAATCACCATCATCACCACTACTGTCAACCACCACCACAACATCGGTACTAACCTCCAGCCTCACCACACCTCATTTGGAGTCCAATTTCGTCTTGCTCTCTGTGTGTGTGTGTGTGTGTGTGTGTGTGTGTGTGTGTGTGTGTGTGTTAAAGGGTTCAGTGCTCGCTGGTTTATGAAATGCAGAAAATCTCAGTTTCGTATTTGTCTTATATAGTGCTACGAGAGAGAGAGAGAGAGAGATCAAAATGACTTTAGTTCCAATAATTTTGTCCAGTGAATAAAGTCCCAGAATTTTGAACGTGTAGTCTGAGTTGTTATTTCGTCAACAGGTCTCGGGCTTATATAAGTATTAATAGTACAGTTATAAGGTTATTGTATTGTTACTCATATTAACTTGATTTCACTTGTTCTGCTGTGCTAGTTATTGGTCAACAGCAGTCATGAGAGATTTATCATAATTACTTTTTATAGGAATAATAAAATTTAATTATGATTGATATTGCATTAAGAAATATATAACAACATTCTTATTTGTCATCTGTGTGATTATATTTAATTGGTTTGCCATGATGTAATTATTTTCTGATTAAATATTATGACACGTTGTTATTCTCCGGCAGTGTGGGTACACGGCACTACAACGAGCGGCGTGTGAGGGCCACATCGATATCGTCCGTCAACTTATTAAACACAATGCGAACGTCGACCATCAGGATGACCAGGTCAGTTGGGGCAAGATAATGTTATATAGACAGATTAGATTCGATAATATTTAAATGATAAAAGTTTATAGTTAATAGAATATTTTTTATTGTTTTTAAAGTTAGTTATTTTATTAATAGATGACTTATAGTATTATTTTATGTGGTTATCTTAGGCAGAGTATTTATTATATAGTGTATAAACTGAACAATCTGGTGAGGAAAAATAATTCTAATTCTCATAATTCTTAATTGTTGATGGACTGATGTAATTACTAAGCTTGTTAGACACTTACATCTAAGTTATTGGAGAACAGTAATAAGAAAATAACAGAGTTTTATCTCATAATTTTTTAATTGTTGGTGGACTAGTGTAATTCCCGACCTTGTTACGCGCTGAAAAACCTTACCTGTTGACGTGTAGTAATGAATGATGACGTCAGTGTTAGGAAACATGGTGTGTAAAATGATTTCTTTATGTTCACGTTATATCTTTCATTCCTCAAATAACTGTGTACAGAGTCTGAGTACAAATATTTGGGGTTGAATATTATGGCGAGCATTTATGTTTTACTGTTGCGAACATCATCATTTATGGCTCAAAATATGACGATTTTTGTTTTGTGAGGCGGAAAACACGACGGTGAACTTGTAAACTGGTGTTGGTAGTAAACAAGGTGGTTGTGAATATCTGTGGTTGATGGTGTGGTCGTGCAGGTGGTTCACAACGCTCGTAATGTGTGATTTAAAAGTGACAGGAGAATATAAACACCAGCAGCACCTTGGAAGGTTCTCAGGTACTGCAGGATAACGTACAAGGAAGTGAGGTAAATTTTTTTCGCTGCTGTTTTGAACTCAGGTGATAATTATTAATGGAGGGAGAGAGAGTGAGTCAGTATGTGTGAGTCTTCATTCATATGTGTTTACAATGTCATGGTAACTATGTAATCGTATGCATCATTTACATACGTATGTACTTTATGGTGTATGCATAACCACGCACATGTATCATCAGCACGGAAACACGGCACTACACGAGGCGGCGTGGAAGGGCTACAGTCAAACGGCAGAGGCGCTGGTGCGGGCTAAGGCCAACGTGTACATCAAAAACAAGGGAGGATTCGCCCCCCTTCACCTCGCCTGCCAGAATGGACACAATCAAACCTGCCGCGTCCTCCTACTGGCTGGATGCAAACCTGACATCAAGAACAACGTGAGTTTTTTTGTGTTATCAATTTGTTGGTGATAACAACCTGAACGGGTGTAGTTAGGAGTAATTAAGTCTTGTAGGTTAGGTCAGTGATAGACTCTGGTGTTCAAGTCAACGGTAGTTATGGACAGTTAGACCTTTTATCACATAGGTTGGCCACATTAACAACGGTGCCAGAGGAGCCCAGGCCGGGGCCCTCATACTTTGCCACTATTCACCATAACTTTTATTAGTTACTCTTAATCTATTTGGTTTGGCAGTACAGTGTTTGCCATGCTGAAAAAAAACTGGTATTTGGAATATAATAGTGCCGCCCATTATACATCAACATAAATTATGCTATGAATATATAATCAGAAAGTGAACCTTATTCTGTAAAAGGAAAATGTGGATTTGCTGACAGCCACAACACCGCTGGAATCCTTGGTTGAGTTTATTGAAACACTGTGTGAGAAATTAGATGAGGTCAAAGATGTTACAAAGAATATAAAGCCACACAGAAACACCAAAGGCAAAGAAAGAGGCGTTTTGGTGAGACTACTTTACCACATGAAGCATTTACAAACGCCCCAAGTCAGATTTTCAGAATGTAGACCTTGACAGTCACTCTAGATAAGTTGCGGACATCTCTTGAGCCATGTAAAGAAGCTTACAGGGAACTAGCAGGTGATTTTGTATTTTTAAGGTGTTTCTCAGACCCAAATAAAGAACATTTATAAACTAGAATCATTCATCTCACATCAAAATATAAGGATTTTGATTTTGTATTGATGAATTTAAAAATTTCTATGACTTCATGATCCAGCTGAGGGAGGTTTCACCAGTATCAATGATTAAGTTCATAAAAGATCAGGATTCAGATGCAACTTTGCCTAACGTCACCGGAGCCTTAATCAGTTTCTTGTCGCTGCGTGTTAAGGTGTGTGAAGCAGAACATAGCTTCTCAAAAATTAAATTAGTGAAGTATGAAGGGCGAGTTACAGTGAACCAAGACAAGCTGAACTGCCTCACCATTAAGTCTATAGAAAGTGATTTCACACACATGATTGACTTTAGGATTAATGATGTGATTTCTCAGTTTGCTACTAATAAAAGCTCGAAAGGACAAAGTTTAACTGTGAATATCTCCATAACACATTACTTACAGCTTATTCTTCAAATGTTTAATTAATTTCAAAGTCTTCATAAATAATGATTCACTATAGTACCAGTATGTCATTTACAAGAAAAATACAAATTTTAGGTCCAAATATCGTGTATGTATTACAATGAACATACAGTTCAGTATTTGAATTTATTTTATCAAGTATTTCATTCAATATTTTGGTCTTTATTTCAACCTTTAAAATTAATTTATTTATTTTTCAAGTAAAAAAAAGGAAGGGGGCTTTTTTTTTTTTACTTGGAAAATAAATAACCAAACACGGCTATATTCCTTCATTTACTGCCACACATTTACTCATTCCTCCGTATCTGTTGTGATGTGTTGTTGTTAGTAGTGTCATAACCCTGCTCCGCCTCACCCACAGTACGGGGACACGCCACTCCACACAGCTGCTCGCTACGGTCACGCTGGAGTCACCCGCATCCTCCTCTCTGCCAGAACGCATGTGGGCGAGATGAACAAGGTGAGGTCCTGGCCCCTTTTTCCTCCTTCATGCTTCCTGACCCCTCCCTCCTCCTTCCTGACGCCTCCCTCCTCCTTCCTGACGCCTCCTCCTTCCTAACCTCCTCCTTCCCGACGCCTCCTCCTCCTTCCCGACGACGCCTCCTCCTCCTTCCTCCTCCTCCTTCCTGACGCCTCCCTCCTCCTTCCCGACGCCTCCCTCCTCCTTCCCGACGCCTCCCTCCTCCTTCCTGACGCCTACGGCAATCCATCCTATTACATCCTTACGTATCCTAAACATACTCCATATCCTACAACAATATCCTAGTACACCCTAACATATCCTAATTATAATACAACAATTTATCCCATTACATCCTTACGTATCCCATTCTCAAAATCCTACGACAATCCATCCTAGTACATCCTTACATATCCTAAACGCCCCTAGGCACTAAACTAATACTCCCTGGTGTCCTCAGAATGGCGACACAGCACTACACATCGCGGCGGCCATGGGCAGGAGAAAACTAACCAAGATCCTGCTGGAGTCCGGTGCTGACCAGACCGTCAAGAATAAGGTGAGTGACGTTGATGGTGAGTGACGGTGAGAGTGAGTGATGGTGATGGTGAGTGACGGTGAGGGTGAGTAATGGTGATGGTGAGTGACGATGAGGGTGAGTGACGGTAAGAGTGAGTAACAGTAATTCTGAGTGAGGGTGAATAGAGGTTAGAGTGATTGAGAATGATAGTGAGTGACGGTGATGGTGAGTGAGAGGGAAGATTTTAATAGTGTGCGAGTACTGTATTAATCAGTATATGATCATGGGTGTAATTATAAACACTGGTATGAAAAATGAATGTGAATAATGTTTAATGTTACGAATAAATAGCGAAAATTAATTGAAGACCAAAAAATTAATACTGAAATGAATAGTGAATTGTTGTGGTTTTTATGGAAACTTGAAGATAATAATAAAAACAATCATATATAATAATAATATTGTAATAATAATAATTCTGTAATAATAATAATAATAATAATAAAAACTCCCCACAGCAAAACGAGACACCCGGAGATATCGCCAGACGGAAAGAATTCGGCCAAATTCTAGAAATACTGAAGAACCCCCCGCCAGTAGTGTCCCCAGAGGAGCGCCTACGACGAGAACAGGAACAGAAGAAGAGGGAGGCGAAGGAGGCCAAGAGTAAAGGGGCGACGGGAGGGAAGGGAGGAGGGGGGAAGGGGGATAAGAAGAGAGGGAAGAATGACAGTGGGACATCAAGTAAAGACAGCAGTACGAGAGCCAAAGAAAAGAAGAAGGTAAGATAATGTGTATCTGTCTATTACTTTAATTGCCATTTCTATTAGGTTTTATTATTTGTTATTTTCATGTTTATTTACTGTAGTTTTTCCTTATATGATTGTAATGGCAAAATGACAAAAGAGAGAATGGGTTTAGCTACCTCTAGTACACTTCAATAATCTCAAACATTTATCATGCAAAATTATCCACATATTCCACATACAATAGTCACATATCATCACAAATTTTAACTACAAAGGCATAGTCAATACTTAAGTACAAAATATTAAATGCGATAGTTACACATACGAATACCATTAAAGAAAACGATTCTGTCTTGAGGGGTAACTGTTCCATCGAAGTACTGTTAATTTTTTTCATTTTTGTTCTTATTTCTTCCAGTAACTTGTTTATCTAACCTACTTATGTTATTCTTTATTTTATGTGCAGCCTCTTTACTTGTATTTATCTAATTCATTTCGTTTTCTTGTGCATCTTATCTAATGTGTTATACTTTACCTTTCATTACCTTCTTACTCCTGTTTTTGTCATGTATTTTTTTCTATGTATTTCTATAATTTCTTAATGTGCTTTTGAATCTCCACTGTATCTCATCTAGATATATAGAATAATGTGTACATAGTTAAATAGTCAGTAAAATTATTATAAAAGTTACATTGTTTCTCATGTGGACAAAAGTTCGCTTCCTGTGATGAAACTAATTTACGGGAATGAATCGTCGAACTGACTTACCCCGACTGTTTTCTTTTTTCTTTATCATATTCGCCACTTGTCAGCTCACTAGCCGTTGGGCGGTTTATCCAGTGTTAGTACAGTAGGAGACCTGTAGTGTACTCATGTGTGTCCAGGTCGATGCTCGAACCCTTGACATATTGGTGAGAGTTTAGAGCGTTACCACTGTACCACCCAACACCTGGTTGATACTGCTTTAGTTTGGGAGAGTGAACTTTTGACCCCGACTGTATTAATAAACTGTATATTAGTAGATATGTAAACAATGACAGGCAGTAAGTTAGTTTTATCGTGTATAACTTGTAACAATATAATGGCCCATGTCCAGTACACAGTTACATAGATGAGTGTTACATACAGAATAACAGTAACTGACGTGATGATGCCTGTTCCACTGTTAACACTTACCAATACACTGTCACTAGCAGATGGACAGTGACACCCTCTACACTGTCACATGTACCAGTGGCCAACTTGACCAACTTATTGTCACATACAGTATAACACAGTGAATACACCAGTGACCAACATACTGTCACATACATCAGTGACCAACATAGTACCACATATACCACAGCAAATACAGGATAAAATTAAAAGTAACACCATCGCCTCATAGAAGAGAACACACCCCCCCCCCCTAAACTCAGTATCCATTTCCACCCCTCACAGCACAAGTCGGAGCACAAGGAGAAGCGTCGAGGGAAGCAGGTCCAATGGTCTCCTTACGGGTGTCAGTACTACCCTCCCGCCCCCGTGCCGGAACTGGCCACCCCCAACATTGACTCCCTGCCTAAGGATCCACTCAACAAGGGTGAGCAGTATTTCATCGACCTCGCCGGGAATATAAAGAAAGTGAGTCCAGGAATATTGTTTTAGTCTGTTTTTTAATACTTTTCACACTATCTTACACTATTATTATTTCCTGTTCCTTTGTCGTGTCTTTATTATTTCATCCACCTCATTTACACACATGAGAGAGGAGTAATGATGATATATAAGATAGAGTTCTGGAGTGAGTGTAATTTTTTTAAGTAAGGTTTAAACTCCTCCCTAAATATGTTACGAAGACTCTCTAGTGATTATAATGAGGAGAAACTACTACAGGTATTATCTGACCTGAGAGAGATTCTGATTTGAAGAAGATAAAATAAATCAAACTTACATGTTTTTCTCGGATATGGGAAGTGAATTTAAGTAATAACTAACAGATTAAAGAGAAGTACATTACATAATACTTCTAATTTGTCTCTTATTCTCTTCTTTCTTCATCCTTCTTTATTACTGGCTACATCCTCTTTGTCATTTATTAACATCTAACACCGTGCATGACTCCTCTCAGGGTCCCGTGGGTGTGGGGTACACCTGCTACTGCGCGCCCTTCTTCAAGAACGTCGAGGACAAGCTGGAGAAAGACAAGGTGGCGCTCATGGATCACATCGATGCCGCCCATGACAAGCTGGACGCCAAGATCACCAACCTGGAACACCGCACCAAGTCCCACATTCAACACCTTAGCGATAATGTTAAACAGAAGGTAGGCTGGATGATGTGGATGGTGGGCTGGATGATGTGGATTGAGTGGGTCGTTGGAAGTGTGGGCTTGATGACAGGGGTGGTGGGCTGGATGATCTGGATATTAGAGAAGGTGGGTCGTGGGGAAGGTGAGCTTAATGACAGAGGTGGATGATGTGGGTATTAAAGATGTTCTGATATCACCCAAGAGGTCTAAACTCAGCTACGTACATCCTGTTCAGATTTCATTTATCATTATTTTCATAGATCAGTCGGACTATTTGATGGTAATAGAACACCAGTCAGAATATTAGACTTAACCTGTGTATAGTAAGTCCAGTAATAATCCCTAAATGTTTCTGTAAGAGAATATACCGATACAAATATATCTAAAGACTTGCCAGGATTTAAAGCCAAGTAAAACTGAACCTTGTTGACCATTACAGCTGGCGGAGGAGAAGGAGGAGTGTCGGCAGCGAACGGAGAGGAACAAGACCACAAAGGAGATGCAGGCGGAGGCGCGGATGACACACTTGCAGCAGTGGGTGGAGCGGCGACTGGCAACACGAGACACTATCAACCCCCCTGCCCTCGCCCCCAGGACCTGTGTGTTCAGAGGGTCTGTAAGAAGAGCGAGGGATCCTCTTACTGGTCTCTTCCCCCTCACAAGGTAATACTTCTTTGTCACTGTTTTAATTTTTGCTGTGTTTCCATTTGAGGCACGTAGCCTGCTTCTAGTAGGTTAGAGAACCATTTTATTTAACATTGTTTTTGTCAGCTGATTGGACAAAAACAGAGATTGTTACATACTGTAGTATAAAGGAAATGAAAGCCAATATGAAAGGGAGGGTTTACGAGGAATAATATATATTGTTATTAGTGATAATATGGACACTGTAGTTATGGTTGATTGTGTGAGAAAACTGCATATATTTAAAAAAAAATTCCAGATCACGGTCGGAAGAAGCAGTGTCAGAGTACCGAGAAGATGGCGAGAGTGACCGCGAGTCTGTGTACAAGGGCTTGAGAGTACTAGACCATCCGACCTCTATGTACAACATTCCACAGAACCTTCACGACGAAGCTGACATAGTCATCTACGATTCCCCCAAACCTATTCCTTCTCTAGTGCCTGGCGCCCTTCGCTGTCCCTCGCCAACTGACCTTCCCTCCAGGAGCCTCTCTGCTGAAGGCCGAAGAATGTTTGCTCATAACTCCAGAGGGAAGCAATTCCGCAGTCACTCACTAGATGCTCGCCAGGTCTTAGACGAACACCGAAGTCCATTAGAAGGGCATATATCACCACAGATGACCCAAGAAGAAACTCCAGCCAGGAGGTCTTCCAGTAGAGACATGTTGAACGACTCGGCGTGCAGCGATATCTCAGGCGGTCGACGAGGAAGCCGAAGTAGCCGAGGAATGAGTGGATCTTCCGCTCATGGCTCCCCTATGGTGCCTCGCATGAGCCGATTCTCCCCTACCCAACCATCTCCTCTGCTTCACTGCCCAGACATTCCCTCACAACCCGATGGTGCTGCTGCTGCTACTCCCTCCTGTAGACCTTCACCCCTGAACCACACAGACCTCAACCAGGCAGTCGATAACCTAAGAGTCTCTCACGCTGAAAATGGCGCCATACCAAAGACATACGGACGTTTTGACGACTCCCATCACAATGGAAATCAAGATAATGTGAGCCAGGTGCATCAGTCACAGGGATGGAGTGGCTACAGCCGCTACGACTACCGGAACACTAACCCCTACATGCACGGAGACCTACGGGGCCGGAACCCTCTGGCTCACCCACCCCACATAGCCAGTGCCCCGGCAGAACCCAAGATCACTAAGCCGGGGTATGAGACTTATACTCATTACCCGAAGTACCCGCCACCTCCTGAAGAAGGCCAGACAGCAGAAACCTACCATGCCCACATGACGACGGCACAAGAGGACTTTGATGCAGCAACTTACCTTGACATGGACAGGTAACTTTACTGAACAGAATAATCATCAAACTTGTCACGGGATGAAAGGGTTATTAATTTTTTGTGTGTGTGTGTGTGACCAAAATATCTATTAAAAAAGGATAAACCAATTTTAATTAAATTAGGTACAGTAGATGGATTAAATGTTGCTGAAAGAACTGATTTTATTTTGGAAGAATATAGACTAGCAAAGAAAATATTTCATCACAAATATTATATAGAAGAGTAAAGATACTTATGCCAGTCTCAGGTTCATAGAATGGATTAAAGATGGCCCCCGCCCTGTTCGATGCAGGTGAACTGGTGAAATTAAACAAACTATAACCACTTATGTACTTATACAGTATACTAATCAATCAATCAATTAAACTCTCTTTCTATCTCTGAACTTTCACCATAAATGATGCAGAGCTCCCCGTCGCAGGTACAGGATCCAGCAGGCAGTGAGGCGTCTTTACGATGGCTACTTGGCGGAGGGGCACCTGGAGGCCATGAGGGGGGTGGGTAGGAACACCCTGGAGTCCTCGATGGAACACGACTCTCACAACGACTCTGGTTACTCCACCAGACTCTGTACTGGCTCGCAGGGTCCTTCACCAGCACTCTCAGGTGGGTAGCATGTAGCTAACCCACTGAAATTTTAGTTACAAGAAAATCCTACCGAATGTAACCTAACCTAAACGTAATAGGATGTTAGAGGTTAAAGAAGCAGTCTGGCGAAAAGGTTTTGTTGACATGAATTGAAATGTATATGGTATTTGGGTATTATTTCAGGGCTAGAATAATGTATTGTATAGTGGTATATTTAACGTAGTATAGCGGCAACTGAAAAAAGAATAATGTACAGTAAATAATTATTGAAAGGCAGTACATTGTGAGTAACCTTAATCAAGTCAGTATTGTATCTCACCTATGATTATCCCTTATACAGGTGGCCACGAAGTACAGTCAGACAGCGAGTTGAAGCACCACCTGGCAGCAGCACATGCAGCAGACCCCAGCAGACACCATCCCCCTTACGGTGACTCACACCAGAAGCAGGATGATCCCAGCAGACAGCAGCAGCAGGAACATCAACATCAACATCAACATCAACATCATCAGCAGCCAGGGAGGGAGATGATCTACCCCGCAGCTCCAGGTCCCCGCTACAACAACGGGCTCCCCCCAACAGCAGCCGCAGCAGCCCAGCTCGCCAACAACAATCCCAGGTTCTCCACTCCCCACCTGGGCACTGATACCGTCATCATTGGGGAGTCCTCGCTCGTCTGATGCTTCTCGCAGTCAACCACAATTTGATAAACTATTTTGTTATATGCTAATCTCGTAAGATATAAATGCTGATATGACCAATGCGATACAGTACTGTACATCCTTCATATTTATACAGCATAAACGATCCACAAACAGAACTGATTTATGAAAATTTGACATAGAAATTAAAGGGAGCGACGGAAGACCATGAATATTTTCGTATTCTAGAAGTTCCTCTCAAACAGGGCTAATAGTGAATAAACTAGTTCTAGTAAGACAAAAACTGCCATTGAGTTATTATCTCTCGAGTGTCCCCTTTTAACTATATATTGTTGTCAGGAATTATAATGATCAGTTTGAACAATACAGCTACATATTTACCAAAGGTAGAGGATTCACAGTGGGTGTTGTGTGGTGACGACAGAACACTGGAACAGAGAAGCTCCCACTGGTGTAGTAATGTGTGTGTGTAGGTGGACTACAGTGTATAGTGTATATAAGAATTCATATATCTTATACAAAACAACCTTGTAATCTAACTGAAGAATAACTGTGTATTTTGTACATTTGAAATTTTTTTTTTATTGAGAGGCTTAAATCATTATGATGTTTAAACATAAGGAATATTATGTACCTGACATAATTATTGTGACTGCCCAGATGTAAATTCTCTATAATTACATAGGATACAATATATTAATCCTGTACATGTTAACACTATCATTTGTTATTGGTACAAATATCTCCCATCTTGAATACTCAATTATGAATACCAGAAGCCCTTGTTGACACCACATCTTGAAGACTGGCTGTGTAATATTGTACTAGGGAATATTTTAGATTATAAATTGCTCTTAGAAGGTAAATTACCCAGTGATTTTTGTACATGTAGTCTTCATGGATATTATTTTTTGCGTATACATTACTAAAAGTTATAACTGGTCTTTGATGGTGAATGTGATATAATGAAATGAAAAGCACCTTTATATATGGTATGTAAGATAATGTTGATGCATATATGAGTGTACGATTGTCATAGGATATATTTCTTTGTTTTTAATGATTCTGTTGGTAAGGATGGCTGTGTGTGTGTGTATCACTGAACCTTCTTCAAGCCAAATAATCACCTTTTCCTGAAGTCTAGTCGATGTCTACTGTAGAAGCATGTTTGACCTTTCTTGTCGAAGAGTTGGTTTATATTCACAACTAAATGGAGTGGAGAACCTAAACCTAAACCTAACCATATGTTAACCCCTTCACTACGAGAATCCCACTCTTAATATTTTATTTGGCTAACCCCAGGTGATTTTATTCAGCTCAGACTGTCTTCACTAAAAGAAACAATTATTACCACATAAGACATAAAAATTATTACCGTACACACTGTATCAATTTGTCTTAAATGCTCTAATTACTAACTTAAACGGAGTTACATAGTGAGTGGTTTAACATGAAACAGACGGGCTATAGGCAGTCATAACTACTGCAGTATTGAAACATATATGAACGGTAATACCTATACGACATTTTTTTAATTAGAATATAGATTACATTCTGCCCTTTACAGTAGTTCTGCATTACTTACTAAACGAATTGCATCTAACCCACACAAAATTTCTGATTGTAATACAGTTGCCTTTAACTATTCTGTATCCACTAGTAAGAATAACTAACCGTACTAATTATTACGATCAAAATGTTATGATTAACTGGTACAAACACCCCCAGCTGCTAAGGTCTACCCATTCATTACTCAGATCATGTTAACTTCTCTTGCATCTTGCTGTGTGCTGCTCAACCCAACCACCCGTGTAAATAATGTTACCTCATGCTGAGTGGTCGAGGTTCGTTTAGGCTTTACGGTACACATTTAATCTACCAAATAAATTATTCGTATAAGCAAATCAAAAATATTAACCAATGCCGAAATATAGTCCTTTATTGTTTATATATTATAGTGAAAATATAAAGATGTACTGTGTAGTCTAAGATGTTATACTGTGTCGTTTTGATGAATTAAAAGGTGAATGTCCCAAGTGAACTGTTCCTCAGTCAGTGAGAGTCCAGTATTCAGGAGGCAGTGTAATTAAGTGGTCACAAGTTGTTAAGCAAGTGTCTGGAACCGGATTATTAAAGGTTCGTGGATAAGATTATTTAATTTTAACATTAGACAAGAACATGTGTATTAATGTTTTACACTCGTAGTTCCGTGTATTTGAGATTATTTTGTTAACAATTGCGACGTTTCCTATTGACAATCAGATATTTTCAGAAGTTTACATTCGTTTTGTGTTGGATCATTGTTTTCGCTCATAAATTCAACCATATTTAGAATACTGTACAGTTCATGATTATGGTAATGAAGATAATAATCGCGGTCGACTTTAGCTAAAATGCTGTGAAGTATTAGATCAAGCTATTTATTTAGTAATGTCTGCAAACAGCACTACCACCAGAAGGATTTGTTCCATTTCGTTCATTTTCCACATGTTCTAATCATTTTAGGAGGTATTTTAATAGAGGCAACATTTACAAGAAACTAATATAACCGATAAAATTATCCTTTCGGTCATCCACCTATTTGGAAGTTGAAGTGATGTTTTACCAATGGTTTTTATGTGTTTTAAACGATTCTGACCTTAATTTCAACCGCAAATCACTACTTTCCTGGGAACTAGGGGCTTTGGCTGGGGGGAAATCACAAAAAAAGTGAATTTTACGATAGAAATGAAGGCCAGAATCGTTCAAAACACATAAAAACCATTGGTAAAACATCACTTCAACTTCCAAATAGGTGGATGACCGAAACGATAATAATACCCTGTAAACCGGACCTAACCAACCAACCTTGCCTAACTTCCTAGCCGGGGACCTGTCATATTAGATATAAAGTACCAGGGGCTGATCCTTGGGGCTCGGACCCTCCTCTTCATCAGAAAATTACAACACTCATTAATGTATTGTACTCAGGCATTTTTTGTATAGTAAAAAGTAATTTATTTTGGCATCAGAATATCTCCTCTAATATCAAGTGCACATGGCTTCAAAATGGTCTCAAAATGCCGATGATATTGGTCAGATTTAAACAAAAAAAAACTGAGAACATTGAATTAGTGGTAATGTTAGTTAAAATCGAATTTCTCAGTAAGGACGCACTTCTTCTTAATGAGTAAATAGGTTTGTGAATTTATTGAAACATACGAAACAATTTTGACCATTGAGAGATGATAAGTGAGTGATAGAGCTATGACTCCTATGCCATCGTTGTTGGGGAAAGGCAGATTAGTGTACTGTACAATGACCCACAGACAGGAAAGGTTGAGCTGTGCCCGGCTAAAGAATATACTGTACATTTAGTTGTTTCTTCCCTGCTTAACTAACAGCAGGTTGTAAGCTAACACTAGACTCTTTACTAATCGTCCAACATTCTAACACCCACTCAGTGATAATAGGTTTATGATAAACTTCAAACTATTGTTCACCTCAATCGTATTATATGACATACTGTATATCCCAGAGGAGTTTAATGAGTTGTTTTTATACTGAAAATGAATCTTTTTTTTGGTGAATTATAATCTGCTTTGTGGTAAATAACTTGTTCTTATATCGCCGCTTGGATAATTTAGAACCTTTTTTTTCTGGAATTATGTTTTTATTTCCAATTTACCGATCTTGGAACTACCGTAACTACCTATACACCTTCAAAGCTCCGGAAATTAAAGTAAGCATTTCACTCTCACTGGACTGTGTCTGATTTTATGGAATACTAACCACCGAGAACTGCCAAACTTGAATATATTGTACTGTATATATCACTCAGTGGTCCGTTCTTAATAAAATCAGACCGGCTCAATGATTTTACTGTCTCCAGAGTGATAATGACCGTCATAAAGAACAAAAAAGTTATTCTATACATACACATCAGTAGGTTCCAGGCAAACAAGTAAAATACACATTTTAGTGAAAAAATTGTGATGCTAAACAAATTTTCAACGTGGTGATAATATAGACATTAACTTCATTGCAGTACGAATGTTGAAATTATGTATTGTATAATCGTCATGTATTCGGTAAGCATTTATCATTATTGGCTAACCCGGCCATAATGACCCAGGCGTTGACGGCCAGTAAATCAAAAGTAGAAAGAGCATTCTTGTAATCATGCATAACCAAACATACTATTTGGTTTGGTGGTTAGAACCATAAACGCTTACATTATAATTATGTTCTTCTCTGTATTGCCAACTACCAGCTTACCACAAATAATGACTTGTTTAAAGGTTCATCCTTCATTGTCAACAGATATGCTAAAATATATAAACATTCTCTTTAATACGCCATATACAGTATTCATTAAGCACTGCTCAATTGAAAACAGATTTTTATAAGAAAGAATGAGAATAGACCTATAACTAAGGTATTTTGAAACTATGATATTCGGTGATACGACTTGAATCTTTTGGTAACTTTAGTATTGTAACCAAACGTGTGTGTGTGTGTGTGTGCGCGCGTGTGTGTGTGTGTGTGTGTGTGTTCAAGGGCTTCCCTGCTATTCTCTGTATTATTACTGGTCTACATCCACACACTGTTTATTTGTAAATAGCATGTAATATCAAATAAATGCTTTACTGCTTGAGTATTTCTTTTTTATTTAAATGTAAATTCCATTGACCATGTTCGTACACTAACCAAACTTCTCCTTACCTCACCTCTCCTAACCTCACTTCACCACACCTCCTCTAACGTAGCCTCACCATCCAAACCTCACCTCCCCTAACCTCGCTTCACCTCCCGTAACCTAACTTCACTTAACCTCACCTAACTTCACTTCCCTTAACCTCACCTAACTTCACTTCCCTTAACCTAACTTCACTTCCCCTCACCTCACACCATCACTCAGACCTTTCCACAGGTGCCGCCGTTTGGGAGTGCTGAAATATAGATGAGAAGACTGAGGATAGATGCAGCTGCGCCGACAGCTTATACTCACCTGGGATTCCGTGTCTAAGTGCAAGTGGTAGGACGTGGCCGCGGTGGTGGAAGTTTCCGTGAGGTGAGGTCAGGTGACCCAACCTTCAGATAGATAAAGGAGTGACCATGGGTGGAAACCCAAAACGTGAAATTGGGGTCAGCTGAGTCAGGTATGGGTGTAAGTAGGGAGTGGCTGGGTCCAGCATGGGTTTTAGAAAATGTGAAACGATGTCAGTTGGGCCAGTTTTACTGTAAATAATAAAGACATTTCCTATTCTTGGGATTATCATGGTCGGGGGGGGGGGGGGGTTCCGGGTTACCAGAAAACCCCCCCTGGGTGCGCCCTTGACTGGCGCAAGTACAGATACATTCTGGAGTCATTATGTGCGCAGTACTTACCTGCTAACAGTGTATAACAGACGTGACCAAGCGGCTAACGAGCCGACCAGTGGCGAAGCAGATAAAATTTATTAAAATATATACAGTATATAACCATTTCCATAGTTTTAACTTGCAAAAATAATATGTATCTGGTGTCCTTAACCCTTGAGGGCGACGGTGTATCTCCTTGGTGGATAGTTTAAATTGTCGTCTTTAAATCCCGTCAAGGTCGATGGTTTAAACTAATCGTCAGTTATATCATCATCCTGAAAGGTTTAAATGCAAATAATTTACCATTTATTTCGCATGTTCTATCGCATTAGTATGTCTCCACCAATCTTTTATGTATGTTGAGCATTATAATTATGATGGTTTGTTTGTTGACGGATTTAAAAACTCGCCCGTTTACTGATATTGCGGGACAACAAGCTAGGGTATTTAATTAAAGTTCACGGGCTCTTTAATTGAATCACCGTTAAGCAATTAATCATTCTCATTTTCGTATTAAACCTGTACGTGTACAGTTTTCAGGTACAATTCACGTTTAGAACACGCGTGATTATATATAAATATATATACATATAGTAAAATAATTTCCGCCTCTGTTGATATCATTAGTAATTCGATTTTTTACCAATGATTTACAAGTCTCCATTATATATAAATGCTCACCAGATAAAATTTGAGCATGAATTGATGAGAAATCTGAGGATAAATGTTTGCATGTTTAGTTTAGTTTAACAAATTTATTGGCAGAGCTTGTAGTACAGTTTGCCTATTCTGAGTAATTCAGTCAGGTCTTGACACTGAGGGTGGTATCACTTCTCACTGTCACGCAGGACAGAGGTTCACACACAAAGAAATACATCATATTCATTAACAACTATAAATGAACTATAAATGTATATAGGTCAGGTCAGTGGCGGCTCGTGAAAAATAAAATGGAGGGACTGCAAGCCTCACACAACAGTAGGATACACAAATTTGACCTACCTCAGGTATGAGTTGTAGTTGATGTCCACTAATTCCCAGGGCATGGTAGTAGTGTTGGTGGTGATGGACCAGTATTAATTGAAAATAAAGTGATGTAATTGATGGTGCTAATTCACCATGTATTAAATACTGTTCTGTTGAATGGATAAAACTGGTGTAGGTCTTCCTCTTGCTTTGATTTCAGTCTTTTCATTAATGTCAGCTGGGAAAAGTTGATGTTTTGCAAATACTTCACTCGATTTTCCATCGTCAAAGGGTAATTAAAGAAAGCACGATTTAACCACACCGTCCACACGTTGTACGAGACTGAGCTGCTTCAAGTGCGGCGGCGGCGGCGCCAATTAATAACAGACATCAATCGTACAGCATTGACAGCAACTATGAAAGTAACTTAAATTTTGGTCTGATTTTAATGAAAATTCACTTAGCAACGTATTGAAAATAATTAAATAACATATAAAATGATATATTTGTTGGTAGTGTATTATTCAGCTGTCTCTCTAAAGGAATCATACGCCTGGCAGTGAGTGTCTGGGGGGGACTGCAGCCCTATGCACAAGCCGCCACTGGGTCAGGTTCATATGGATAATGTCACTGTTCACTGCCATGCAGGACAGAGGTTCACACACAAAGAAATACATCATATTCATTAACAGTACATATACATATATGTAAACACACACACACATACATACATATACGTATATACATACACATATACATGTACACGTACATATACATGCACACACGCACACATGCATACATATACGTCGGTCAGATTCATGTGGGTAATGCCACTGTTCACTGCCACGCAGGACAGAGGTTCGTACACAAAGATTGCATCATATTCATTGACACTATATATAGGTCAGATTCATGTGGGTAATGCCACTGTTCACTGCCACGCAGGACAGAGGTTCATACACAAAGAAGGAAATACATCACATTCATCAGCAGTATATATAGGTCAGTGGATCACATACATTGGAGTCATATTCTAATTGAAGACTAATCAGTGTGGGCTAGCAAATTTGGGATAAACACCAAGAATGTCCTCAAGCACACCTGATTCAATGAAGTAATTACATAGTTCAAGATACAATAAGTAAGGTGGCCTGAAGTCTTTGACAGTATCAATGTTTGCATGGAGACGGGTATAAACCAATTTTCTTTTAAATCGGTAATTACGTCTCTGGAGAGCTCGTCGACTCCTTGTGCTGTAGGTGGCAGCACTGATACAAGTATGCAATAGTAACGGCTGAACAAGTTAAAAATAAAACAGGTTATACGATATTAATAAGACCTAGGCGAATTAATTTTATAATTCAGAATAACATAATTAAAATTAGACAGTATTAAACCACGTAGTTGAGGTAAATTAAAGTATCAATATATTAAACTGAGGAATGTAAGACCAGTATTACCTCCAACGACATTTGTGCCTTAGAGAGTTTGTTTACCTCCTTGGTGCATTCAAACCTGTGTTGTCTGGTGGTCAAGGTGTTGCTTCTCCACTATGCCCAATAACGCCTACAACAATAATAAGATACCAGCAAGGTAACGTATATTATATGTTATTTAATGTATATAATAGTAGAATACCTGTAAGTACTAGTAGATAAGAGGAGATTGGTATTACACCTGACCAGCCAAGACTTACACCTGGTGATGGTGTTTTGGGTTATTCCTTAACTCTCTTTTACCTGTGATAAGAAAATATGAGGAAATGCTGCTAATATATGTTACTTTGGGTTTCTGATTTTAATTTGATTTATTTGATCACCTAAACAGTTGATTTAAGGGGTCTGACTAATTACCCAAATGTACCCAATTTACCCAAATGTAGTCATAATGAAGTCAAATAATGGTCCTAGATGAATAAATCAGACTGCTAATCACTTCTCGACTAGTATTTGGTGTTAAAGTCACAAAAAATTGGTAAACTTAATTTAATCTGAGTTAATAGATCAAGTGCATGTACCTAACCTAACCTAATCTAACCTAACCCAACCCAACCCAACACAAATCAGATTAAATTAAGTTTACCAATTATTTTTTGACTTTATGACACCAAATACTAGTCGAGAAGTGATTCACAGCCCGAATTACACTTGTACGACCATCATTTGACTTCATTGCGGCTACATTTGGGTAATTCCTCGCTCCGTCGGTACATGCACGCGATCTATTAACTCAGATTAAAGTAAGTTTTCTAATTTTTTGTGACTTTCTGACACCAAATACTAGTCGAGAAGTGATTGGCAGTCCGATTTATTCATCTAGGACCATTATTTGATTTCATTCCGGCTATATTTGGCTACATTTGGGTAATTAGTCGGACCGGATTTAAGAGATCTTTTATGGATTTTTTGTTCATGTTTGAGATTAGCTTATGGCCATGACATGAATAGCAGTCTACAGGCTTTGCTTTTCCTTGGTTTTATTCGTGATTTTTATTTCCACTATAATCAAAGTGTTGAAAATAAACCCTGTATGGTAATATAAATTATATAAAGCATTTCTAACATCATTTTGATACATTGTAGTGAAAGCAATCAGTGCACTTTAATGTACCGTCAACGACACTAATTTTGCTGTTATTTCTGAGGCAGTGAATTTATGTTCTGACATACCTGGTATAACACAAAGGGGTGTCACTATAGAGTGCGGTCTACCGGGACATTTACATTATAGCGTGCGGTCTACCTGGAATATCTACACTGCAGGCTGCAATTTAGTATTGTTATGTTGTAGTATTTATTGTATAGTAGAGTTTTATGATAAAAATACAAAATAGTGATAAATAATTTTTTAATGAGCATCAAATAAACAAAACATATAAAGATGTTGAATAATAGCATAATATTAATGACATAAACTTTGTATCATATTTTTTGTAAATGATAAACCTAATCTAACCCCCTTTTATAAGGTTGGTAAGGGTCCTGGTGTTCAGGTAGTCAGGTCAGGTCAGGTCCGTAGACTACGGATATTGTAGTAGACCGCACGCTATAGTAGCACCCACAAAGGTTTATGTAAGGTAGTATAGCTATACTGAATACAGTCAAATAACTTGTATGCCCTTTTACCGTCAGTTCTTTTACGCATTTAAACACTTACACGTCTTGCGAATTTGTCCTTGTAGACAGATGAATTCTTGGAGACTGTTTGCATCCTCCACAATCACAGATAACTTGTGATAGTACAGTATACCAAACACGACGTGATAAAGATGCCATTGAAAAACAATATGGCTATCTTCACCCTCATTATTCCTGCTTGAGGAAGAAGAGTAAGTATGCGAATTTACAAATCATTTATTAACCAATGCTACTTGTAAGATATTGGAAGTGAATCAAAACCCATAATATTGGTTTTGAATCCAACTACTGTACTTTATAATTATGATCCTCATCATTTTTAAATAGAATAGGTTTAAGAACCAATTGTGCAAAAAGAAAAAATACTGAAAAGTATATGGGAATTGTGCAGGTCATAGGCTTGCAACTCTAGATAGTGAATCCTAAAAAGAAAAAGAGAATCGAGCCTATACAGTATAAAAGGTAATAAAACTCCCGCTATGACAACATACGAAGATGGCTGAAATATCTGCGGAATATTTATGGTACAGTATTTAATTTCTTTGCCATTTGATCATTTTTTTTGCTGTGTTTTTACCTTGTAGTTTCTCTTATCCTTCATGTCCTGTGGTGATTTGTGATTGTAGTTAGAGAAAAAGGAAAAAATTATTGAAAATAATTTTTTTTTATAAATTTTACGAGTACAGTATCACCCAAAGAACAGCTGTGGAAAATATGAATGAATTCTATAAACATGTTCAGGTGCTAACTGTCTGCTCCATTTTTACCATTAATTTACAGTGAACTCTTCATTGATAGGGCTATGAAATGGGAAATAATTTAGAATAAATATAGAATGTTACTGAAAACTATTAATAAATGCATAGCATTCTGTAATGTTATACTGTACAATGGTTGTGTACCTGAACCATTAACTTGAGGTCATTTCTGTATAGAAGTTAAATTCAGAAATATCTATGTTAGCTGGAATCCCTCAAACCCGGAACTCTCCGATAGCCGGAATTGAAATTTTCTCGGAAAATCGTCCCCAAAATCTTAATTTTCCTGAACATTTTGGCTTTGGGAACGATTTTATGAGGGGCACATTTCCGGAAAATTTAAAGAAAATTTTCTCGATACCCGTAAAATTCTTGGAAATTCGGGGGGGGGGTCTGGGTTTGATAGACAAAAATCAGGTGCATTTTCCATAAATTTCTGAAGAAAAATTTTCCAGTACCCGTAAAATTTCAGGAGTGGGGGATATTTTTCTGGGTTCAAGAGATAATGTAATGGGCAATTTCTGGAACTTCCGAGAAAATTTTTCTGATTCCCGAAAAATTTCGGGGATGAGGGATTCTATCCCGTCTTTGAGAGAGTCGTCTCTTTACCCGGAAATCTCTCCTTCCGGAAGTGCTCTGCACCAATTGTTTTGGCTAATGGAGATACCACTACTTTCTTACCTCACGACCAAAAGTTAGACAAGGTTAACATATTTATTCATACACTTTTTATGAATACATCATGTTCTTGCATACCAAATGTTGATAATCTTCACCATGACTGACTGCATGCTAAGCAACTAAGTACAGACAGTCCTCATTGTTCATGCCCCAGTTCTTCGCCTTTTCAATAATTTATTTGAAAATTATATTACCAGTATTAATTAGATTTTGATACCTGTCTTAAAAATTCCTATCCTTTTTGAGTTAGTTTTACTAACTGTATAACAGTTATGATAATCCTGCCATCTAGCGTACGATAGCTCATGTACAGTATAACTGATTTATTTTAGTGTTAAATAATATTCTACTCAATTTAATTACAGTTCATTCTGTATTCTGTATTAAAATTATTTATAAAATACAGCTCCTCCCCGACTTAAAGCAGGGTTAGGGAACCAAATCCAGGTCGTAAGTCAAAATGGTCGTAAGTCGAAAATACTTAAATAATACATAGAAAATCTATTATGGGTGTCTCTTTTTCTTCTCAGCACCACAAAACTCTCACTTTTATGCTTGCCAGCCATTTTAAAGTGAATTACAAACGGAAATGTTGTCAGTACACAGCGTAATTTAAAAAAAAAAATTTGTACTACTGAGGCAGGTCGTAAGTGCGGGTGGTCGTAAGTCGGGGAGGAGCTGTATATCTTTAATCTAATCCATGTACTGTACATGAGAGAAGTGGGACTTCTCGGAGTATCAGAAGATGATTAAAGGAGATACTGTAGTGATAAAGCAATCAACATTTAAAACATAGTGTAATGACTTGTCTAAAGCCCACAGCCATTCTGACCAGAATCTCGTTAAAATCATACGCAACCCCAATGGGTCCTGGTCAAATTGCCGATTGTTATCTGGCCGGTAATCCCGATGACACAAGTGATGGTCTGGAAGTTGACACACGTGTAATGTTGTAAGAGGTATAATGGTACTCTACTGTACTTTCAGTAAGTGTGAAAGAATCATACACACAGTACATAGCAGAGTAGGGTGTATGTACAGTACAGTATACAGCACGTGGACAACCACTCCTTCATGGAGAGAGAAGAGTGATAGCTAGCAATACCTTCTACAGTATACTGTAACTGTAGATGGTACAGGACAAAGGCAGGCCATCCTGTAGCATCATATCACCATTTGGCGTGCTTGCGTTACCAAGCACAACAAGTTCACCCAGCAGTAAATCAGTACCTAAGTTTACCAATTGGGGGATTGCATGCTGTCGAGTGCAGTATTGGCCATGATGCCTCCTTGTATAGTGAAGGCTTAGTATGCCACATCTAACATAACATGCCAGCTGATGTACCAGTTATGAGTGCTCACAATTGTACAGGGGGCCCCCCCAAATTCGCCAGGGTTAGGTTCTCAAAATGGCCATGAATCGCCAAATCCGCATTTTTACTCGTGTACAAAGAAATGTATATTCCCTTTGTGTTTGCGCTAAGGACAATTATTTCTTTTACCTGTAGTATTGTACAGTATATGTGTGTATGTGTAGACACACACGAAACACGTAAAAATAAATAATACAGTAATTGGAAAATCCTCTCTCAACTAATGAGAAACAAATTTATAAAAAATGTGACAGTCTACCCTCAAGTCTGTGCTGTATTAATAAAGTACTGTAATAGAGAACGGACTTTAGGGTAGACTTACGTTTTTAATAAATTTGTTTCTGATTATTTGTGAGAGGATTTTCCAATTAATATTTATTTGTATGTGTTTTGTGTGTGTGTGTGTGTCTACACGCACACACGTATTTACAATGCAGGTAAAGAAAATTACTGTCTCTAGAACAAATGGCTCCCTGTCCTAGCCGCGAAAATGCCGGCAACTTTAAAACTACCCACAGACATTCTTGGGTACATCCAGGGTGTCATCCGCGAATAACCGAGAACCTCACAGTAAAAATCCGCCAACTTAGGGGGGCCCCTGTACATGGTGGTGAGTACAGTAATGATCCTCTACTGAATTATTATAGTATATTTATTGGTACTATTATAGTGTGAGGTCTACAAGATATTTAGGTAAAGTTATGTTACACACGATATCTTTGTACACCGCAAGCTATAGTAGCACCTATTTATTAATTTCGAATGATTCTGCAATGTTTTTTCATCTACTATATTAGATTGCATTGCAGTACTATATGTGTGTATACTTTCATATTTTTTCATTGCATCAAGTACAGTAGTAAAGTAGAGCCAGACCTTGTTTTATGAGGATTTATGAAAGTTCACACTTATGAAAAAAGATATCCAAAGCTATGATTTATGATCATAAATTCTGAAATTATTTTTTTCCATTAGTAATCATAAAATGTGCTAATACAGTATAATCCTCTCTTTTTTTACTGCCAGTGCAGTACTGTATCACATTTGTTTCTCTTTCAGATGGGAGGAATACACAGACATGGGTCGACAGATTCCAGGGACGAGGTTCATTGCCTTCAAGGTTCCACTTCGTGAGGTAAGTACCCAAATCAATTACTGTCTCTTTTGCTTCTGGGCCCAGTATCACATGGTAGTTTTCTTTGTCATCTGGTTTCCTTTGTTTTGATGCAAACTTTTTTAATGGGAAATGGAAAAGATTTTAATTGACAGCTTTGAATGTTGAAAGAAAGTTGATGGCTTGTTTGATTCCCATATTTTTTCTGATGTCTTTGTCTTTCAGTGTTAGTCCAGGAGGAAACTGGAGTATTTAGAGAAAACCTTTGATGTTTGGGTAACACTCTTCTTGCATCTGATTCTGGGATTGAACCTGAGATGCAATATTGAGAGACAAACACATTACTGTACTGTACTGATGTACTCACCCTGTGATATACAATAGAACTGGTATCATGGTTGGTTTAGCTTCTGTTATATATCACTCCAAAACTTAGAAGCTATTACTGCATACAGTACAGTATTAAATCTAACTCCAGGGGCTATTATATTTCAAGTACAATACAGTCTCTCCTCGACTTATGACAGGGTTCCGTCCCGACGACCAGGTCGTAAGTCGAAAAGGCGAAAATAATACATAGAAATTCTAAAATGGGTGTCTCTTTTTCTTCTCAGCACCACGAGAACTCTCAATTTTACGCTTGCTAGCCATTTTAAAGGGAATTACAAACGAAAATTTGGCAGTACACAGCACGATCACTAACGTCGGGAATCGAAAATACGTAATGTGAAAAATATTTTATACGACCATGGCCGTCGTATGTCCGGGTTGTCGTAAGTCGAGGGGAGACTGTATTGGAAAGTGTACGTTTATAAATTTCATGCAACAGAGAAGAATTTAGGTATTATTTTATTACAGTACTGCAACACATCTAAGTCTAATATAGTTGCCATTGCATTGAATACAAAATAGGAGTCCAACGGTTATTTTATTAAATATTTGAACAAGACACAAAAATCTAATACAGTAACTATAATATTGGGTATTACTGTATAAAACACTGGAATTCAGGAGAATTTATTAATTAAAACTACATCTCTACACCAAAAAACTAAAGGTATTGTGTGAAAGACTAAAAACAGTAGGTATTATTGAACCCATTTAAGGGGATTGTCTGGGAAGAAATGATCAAAGTATGACCCAGAGTTGGGACATGAGCCACACTTTCCAGTTACTGTGGTATTTCCACGCTAAGCTGGCCCATAAGCCCCACCCCTCATATACAGTATAGTTACAAATAGCTGATTGGTTCCCCTGAGCGATTTACCTCCCCTGGATGCACGTACTTATATCAACCTTTTATAATAAATAGTAAAAATTTTCTAACATCCTCTCTGAAGTGCTAATGCCTTGAAATGATTTGCACTTTGATAATCCATACATTTATCATTATTTTAGATAATAACAGATCTGTTTATCAATTGTGAACACATTTGGTTTGAATTTTCTATAAACCAATCAGATATTAGTATAGAAGAGGGGCGTGGGGTACGGCCCAGGTTGGCATGGAAAGAATATAAGTGAATGTAACCAATCAGAGAATCTTGGGGTAGTCACAGTTTGGGTACAGTACTATAACCTGTCTACCAATGGATGACTGGTGAAATATGTTCAGCTGCTCCTCACCCACCAAGTTGGTGGAGGGAAGTGCAAGTTCTACTCTAGCAGTGTCTTCTTATTGCACTTGTATTGTTCAGTAGGTAAGTATTAATTTCTTACTGTTGTGGAGATTTCTTAGTGTTGTAAGTCCACTTGAAAAAAAAAGTGTTTGTCCCCCCTGATTTAGGGAAGAACACAAGCCCTTGTGTATGACACTGACATGCTCACATAAAGAAGTATCCTGGCATGTTTAACCACATCCTTGGGACTTTTTTAATTTTTTATGTAGAATGTGGTTAGTGTTTGAGTGTAGTGTTGTACTGTACTTATCCGGTATTTAGACACTCAGCAGTTGTAATATTCAGAGGATTTTTGTCTGTTTTGACTCAGTGCCTTACATTTGGCAAGGTGACTTGGTAAAACAAAATCAATATCTGACAACTCTAAATTAGGACCAGTATGTATACTATCTTATATTTACAGGAAAAATTAATTTGAACTGCAAAAGTGAACTGATGCTCCTTGGGTTCCCAACATAACCACAAAACTTTCTCTCTATTAGTATCCAAGCTTTGAACTTGCACACTGACAGCTGAATTTTCTCCCAATATTACCCAGTGTTCTATCCTAAACCTTCCCAACTTAAGTATGTTCTCTGTTTCTTGAATTAATGTCAGCTTCAGTCACACTTTCAACAGATTGTATGATATCATCAACATAGGAGATTCTAATAATCTCCTATGTACTACGTAATGCAATCATTGAAATTGTCCTGCTGGGTCGGTCTCCAAAAGCCAGTTGTCGGGACAAAATGGTCATGTGGTTTACTCATTTTCATGTCACTTTTACATTTTGGAAATATCTCCGACAGTGGCTGCCTGTTACTGATGGAATCTTACTAATATCCCCAATATGTTATTCAGCATGTCTGGACCCTTTGCACAATATTCATTTAGCCATTTAGTTTATGACCCATATAGGAGGAGAAGGAGGAGTTGAATATGATTCTCAAATGCATGCTTACAGAGCCTAGCTTCAATACTCCTCAATACTTCATGGTGAGGTATATACTGTAATGAATTGGCCCTTTATAATCATACACTTCACTCTGTTCAAGTGTCCTGGACACATTCCTGTTAATCATATCTTTCATCGCATCTTGATATGCCTTCGTGTACTCCGTTCCAAGCATACTGAGTCTCCTTTCCATAGATTTTGTCTGAGCACTGGCAATAGACGCATTATTGGGAAGCACACTTGTTTCTTTTATCCATGGGAATTGGGCAACCCACTGTCTACTGTCTAGATCATGGTTTAATCTGCAATTAATTAGAGCTAAATCTCTCTCTCTCTTCCTTAAGACTGTAATTGTTGGTACTATTTGGTTTCTGCCACATTTACAATTCCAGCAAAAGAGTTGTCCATCTGTTTTGTCAGACCAGTCATGAGTACAATTATGATGTCATTTAAATTGGAAATGCCTGCCATATGGTGAATCCATCCTCTAATGTTATTCACATTTCTTTCACTCATATTGTTAACAATGGGTGAGAACCACATAAACAAAACTTGAACTTGTTCTCTATTAATTGTAAATTTCCTGTAGTTTTAATTACGTTACCTAAGGCAGTAAGCCACAACAGTCTGATCCAACTAACTTATGTTATCTACCCGACGGCCTCACAATGTCCACGTTTCTCACTTCCAGTAATTTCACAATCTGGCAAGTTTCAACCTATGGTATGTGTGATGTTATCTCATCTGCACTGGTACCACAAGCTCTCACCTCCCATATGTCACCATTAATATCAATCAAAGGAACACAATATTATTTACTTTGAAATTTCTGTCTTATTTCCAACTTTACTAACTGCCAAATTTACTCTGGAAAACTTCGACCTAAGTTTCCTGGCCATTCTGTGTGTGATCATAGTCATGTTTGACCTCGAGTCTCACAGCTGAGGGATGACTTGATCTTTACTGTTTACACTATTCATTATGAGCAGAACTCACATGTGACAAGAGATAAGTTTCTGCTTACCGAGGATTATGAGGCATGTTATTAACAACAAATAAATCATGTAAACTGTTCTGTTGGTCCTTACTCATATGACCTATCGGAAGACAACTGAAGCACACACCATTCATGCAAGTAACCTCAAACTTAGCTTAAGTGTCTAAATGTTTTAATCCAGTACAGTACATTCAGGAATGTTAAGAGTATCAGAGTCATGATACAAAAATCTTTTTACATTCATACTCAATCTTACGTTAGAGTATTTAAGTCTGACCCCACGATCTGGTGGCTTACTTAAGTTTCCAACCAAATTAGACAGAACCATCACAGTTTTCAAACTAAACATAACTCTTAATTCAGTGTCCATGTATTCATTACCTTTTTCTCGCTTAACAAAGTTTGTGTCAGTTCCTCAAACAGTTTCCTACTGTGTAACACCCCCTGGACCAGCATGGCCCATTCCATCCTCTGTCATTAACACTCCCTGGACCAACATGGCCTGTGTAACACTCCCTGGACCAGCATGGCCCATTCCATCCTCTGTCATTCCACTTGAGTCATCATGATGAAAGTCCTGTTTTAATCAAGTCTAACCAACATCGTTCTACAATATTTACCATATCAACAAATTTCTTTGCTTTAAACCTTCAGATATAGGTCTAAGAGCCTTAATTGCACTAATGACGGCATCCACAATTTTAGCCGGATTTCCAAATTTATCATCTAAACGTTCAAACATCAACTGTCTTCAACACCCTTCACCGCCTCTACAGCTTCTACTGTTAGGCAAGATTTCAGAGCTTATGGGTCTTCTCCAAAATTCTTTGTCACAAGCCGTTCACATATAATCTTTACAGAAAGTAGGTTAATATCTTATGTTTCCACTAATTTTGAAGGATCCTATGATTTTGCTTTGACTCTTTGATTAACATCTTCATCACGAGGCTTAACATTTCTTACATGGAATTTTGCTTATTTGTATTAACTTGGAGCGGACATCATCTTTTACTCTTTCTAATTCTGTTATATATGCATCAGCTCTCTGTAATTCACCTTCATAGTCCGACTCCTCAGGATCCAACACTGATAAATATTTTTCATGTACTGTACAGTGTATCCTCAATAGCTTCATATGCCTTACATACCTCCGTAAATTTAGCATCAAGAATTTCCGTGGGGTCATTCCTCTGTAAACACTCGTCGAACAGCCTCGCCTTCCTGGTCACCTTCAATTTTGCTGTGGTTCACGGTTTCTTGAACCCCTCCATGTCGTAGAGCGTTCTTGAAATGGTTCACCAGTCAGTAAGAAACAGCAAGCTGTAGAACCATTTATTGTAGATAGATTTTGTCCTGAAATAATGGTTTATCTTGCAGAAGCCAACACAACACATGAACCATAATTGTGACAGTTCCAAACCTTCGCAAACTAAACACTTAAATCAATTATAAACTGCTGTCATTAAGCAAACAACCCTCAATGTACAGAATAATATAATGATACTATACCGTAGTGCATTTTTTCCAGCTGAGAAGAGATGCCCCGCTTCCTTCTCAAGAGTTACAGCTGATAGGAAGTTGCAAATCTGTCAGATTTCGTCCTGAAGTAATGATCTATTTATAAACGAGTTTATTCATAATCGTTGGGATGACCGTTTCTGACGAGAAAGATATTTAGCTGAATTATATAAAGATACATACATTCATTATTTCAAATATCAACACGTAGAAAGTTTATCAGAAGTATTATACATGAATTAACTGCTAAATTCTGGTACCAAACTCACGCTTTGGGTGGGAACATCTCGGAAAAATATGCAACTCTGCATTTTAGTAACATAAAGTGAGATTGCTGAAAAAAAAAAAAAATACTGTACAAAGTATTTTTAATTAAATTTATTTTTCTTTGAAAACATTTGGTCAAAACTTGGAGGAAAATATGCAAAAGAAAAACAGGTAAACCAATAAAATTAAAGATATTTTAATGAGATCTGATAAGGGGAGCTTGTAATCACAGTTCTACATCCCAGAACATTAAAGTCCTACCGACGAAGACCGTTTTCTGTAGTCTGGAGTATGGAACGTTTTCTGTTTAGTTTTGAGGACGGACTTACATGTTTTAGATACAGTAGTTAACTAAAAATTTAGATTTAGTAAAGGAGGAGGAAATTCACTGCTCTCCACTCAGTCGATAGAACTATTTTTTCTATGATCAGTTTCTTATATTACATTTCCGTCGCAAATTGATAATAAGGAAGTTACGCCCCCGGCTATTGGGTTAGGTGAGGTTTAGTTTGGTTATATTGTATTGTGGTTACTGTACTCTGTAATGTTACCAAGAACTCAACCCAGATTATAACATTAATGATGAATGTTTCAGTGTGGTCTTGTCTACCTGTGTATTAAAGCAGTTGTCGCCATCGTATTTGACTCTCCATAATCCTGTCTATATGTCCAGAAGTTTTTTAAAGTACCACAATTAATTCGACAAAAAAGTGGCTGGGATTTAAGGTAATTTCTATATTTTGAAATAGTATCAATTACCACAAACATTGCAATTCCACTACTACGGGATGATGGCTGATCGTACTGTACTAGTGGTGGAGGTTGGGGGTACTAGGGGTGTGTGGTGGTTGAGGGTAATTAGTGAAGGTTCGAGTGGTGGTTCGTTCGTGGGTCATTACCACTCACCGGGAAACAATGTTCACCTCATTACCATTGTAGGGTGGTCGACCATACCCTATACCCTACCCTTCCACCACCCACCCACCCCCCACCCCTCACTCCATCACCCTCTTACTGTCCTATCCATCTCTCACCCACCTCCCTGTTACCCCCCCCTCTCTCCTCCCTTCTCTCCCACTCTACTCTTCCATATTCTGTTCCTGTTTTCCTCTCCTTTCTACCTTATCCACCTTCTCTCTTTCTCAACCTATTTATTACCCTCACCTTTTCTCTCTTCCCCCATTTTCCTCCTCCTTGTTCCCCTTCATCCCCCTCTCTTAAAGTATAAACAATCTTGCCTTTCCTCTCTTTTTACAACACAAATTCTCTCATACCCTGATCGTAACTCACCCATCCCTCTACATTCTCCTACTATGTCCTCCCGTCCCATCCCATCCCTCTTCACTTTCTTAATATTATTCCCTTCCATTGTCACCTCTCCCCTCTCCAACTTTCCCCCACCACTCCTCTTCTCCTCCCCTCCTCACCGTTTCTCCCCTTCCTCTCTACTTTCTCTTCGTCTCTCACCTTCCTTCTTACTCCTCTTTCCATCTTCCCGCTTCGCCTTTTCCTCCGCATTCTATGTTTTTCCTTTATTTTACTCTCCTTTCTTACCATGTCCACCTCCCCCCCTCCATCAGCCACAGGAATAAATACCATACGCTTTCTGGCATCACTTGGGAGTTTAGTCAGCTGCTTTTCTATCACTAATGGAAGGCATTGGTTGTGGACACAGTGTCTGGCCATATGGGAACGAGTGGTAGCCTTTGTTCTCGTAGTGGTTTATTGACGGTGTCTGTGTATATTGTAATGTTTCAATTGGTAGCTCGTGTTGTTGATGTTGTGTAAAAGTTTGGAAAATGGTTTTGGGATGCAAAGAGACCAAAGATTGTGTGTGTGTTTTATGCATATATTAAAGCGGTTTGTACACTGCCGGTTAGAAATTAGAGTAAATTAAAGAGAAATATCGAATCTTGGTAATTATACCAATTTATTTTCTAACTCAAAATAATTAACCCTGAAAGGTACCCGAAGATTGCAGAGTTGTCTTAGTGAGAGAGTTACAGGGGCGGATCCAGGAATATCAAAAGTAGGGGTCAAAGAAGTTGTGGATGGAGGAACGTGGCGAGTACAGCTCGCTCGCTCAACGGGGGGGGCAGATTTTTCTATTAATGCCAATATCATGGTATTTTGAAAGGATGTGCACTTGATATTAGGAGATATTCTGAGGTCAATAGTAATTACTTTTTACTATACAAAAATGCTTGACTACAATACTGCATTAAAGAAAAAGTATTGGAATTATCTAATGAAAAGGGGTGTCCGGATCCCCAGGATTCCCCTCCTGGATCCGCCCCTGGGTTAAATGGCTGTAGGAAGTACCGTAGTGCAGTCTTGTAATATATTGTAGTATGTCCTCTGTATGTAAGTTCATTTTCTGACGAGAATTCTTTATGGAAGAAAATAAGAATCAACTGTGTAGGAGAAACTACTCTATACTTTCTTCTCCGTCACTATTCAGCTTTCGAGTCGGGGGTATGTTACATCATGTCCTTGTACAGTACTTAGTGTTGGCGAGATACATTAATACAAACTTGACTTTGGTTAACGCAGAATATAATAGACCAGTCACTATTTCATCACTATGCGATGACCCTCTGTCCTGTATGGCAGTGAAAAGTGACATTACCCACATGAATCTGACCGACGTATATGTATGTATGTGTGCGTGTGTGCATGTATATGTACGTGTACATGTATATGTGTATGTATATACGTATATGTATGTATATGTGTGTGTGTGTGTTTACATATATGTATATGTACTGTCAATGAATATGATGCAACTCTTTGTGTACGAACCTCTGTCCTGCATGGCAGTGAACAGTGACATTATCCATATGAACCTGACCTATATACATTTATAGTTGTTAATGAATATGATGTATTTCTTTGTGTGTGAACCTCTGTCCTGCGTGACAGTGAGAAGTGATACCACCCTCAGTGTCAAGACCTGACTGAATTACTCAGAATAGGCAAACTGTACTACAAGCTCTGCCAATAAATTTGTTAAACTAAAAAAAAAAAAACGATGAGGTACTTTGATTTTTATCTCTCTCCTTCCGTCTGTATTTATTTTCGTCACGCCCAGCTGGTTTGTTAGGAGTATTGAAAAAAATCGCAATGTAGTGCAATGCAGTTTTGCACGTCTTTTTTATAGTTTATATAAATCCGCACCTTACCTGATAAGACTTTCAAAGTGTTTGAGTGGTATACCATTTTTTGGGTAGCTAGTAAATGTGTATTTTATAATAATGGTATTTGATGGCAGTACAAACGTTGAGAAGAGTAACTGTTCCAAAAATTTTAATGCTTAAATAGTAGATTCCAAATACACTGTACAGGTATTTTGTTTCAGTACGAACTGCAACCTCAGTTATTTATGCGTGATGAGGGATTACACATTCAGTGTTGGTTATACCACGTGTGTTCAACAGGTTATACCACGTGTGTTCAACAGGTTATACCACGTGTGTTCAACAAACATGGAAGAAAAACTGTTCTTCTTTAAGCTTCATGGAGTTATCTATTTATAAATTGCACACGTTGGAAAATTATGATTAAGTTGTCCAGGACTCCAGGAGAGTGGTGACGCCCCGCCGAGAATCTGACTGTGCTGGACTAATTAGGATGATAAATGGATGTAATACGTCCTTGAGACACATCACTGACTCGCGTCCTTTATCAGCTCAACAACCATCTAGGTAATGAAATTGTTGCCGCCGAGGGTAAGATAATGCTGAGTGTGTGCGTATATAAAGTTGGCAATCCCTCGTCTAGTGTGGACACTATCATCCTTAACCCAGTTGTGATGATAACGTCTTGTGGTATTAACTGGTTGTTATTGCCTACACGGTTGGTCATTGTTGACTAGTAGAAGGATATATTGGTTCTCTGTGTGACATCTGACCCTCATTGTTGCCTCTTTGTCGTCGCTTCGGCCCGGCCATTGTGCGACCTTCCCCTGATAGCTGCCCAGCGTCATTGTCCCACTTCTGAGAGCCGCTGATGATCGTGCGGCCGCGGTGTATAGCCGAGTGAGGATTTTCACACACCCGTACGTGATTTAGTTCACCGTAATTGGACATCTAAGTACACATATGGGTGGATGGTTTAAATATTGCAAAGGTGTTAGTCGAAATAACCTCGACGGTAATTAAAAGACTGTCGTAATTTAAGGTGTGATCCATTCTACCCAATTACACCGACAATAACGAACGTGCACGTCTATGAAAAATGTTGGCCTGGCCCTCGCTGACTCCCTCCACTACTACGACACCTCATTGTTGAACCCATTATCGTCATTCTCACCTCTTTTGTCGTGGCTTCACCTCTTTTTGTCGCCCTCTGACCTTTTCTGGCTCCCCGATGACCCAAAGCTGGTGGTGTCGACTCGTGGATATAGTGAGGCAGGTGATTGACGGTGAAGTCTTTCTCTTCTATAGCACATTTTTATTTTATGAGGTTTGAAGTTGTGGGACCTTGCATTGTACTGCTTAGTTCGGTGATTAGAAAAATGACTTGTATAGTTAAATAAACTTGTATAATTAGATAAGTAATCTTGTATATATATATAATTAGTTAGCAATGTATTAAGTGTTAAGTTTAGTGAATTATTTATTAATATTTAACTGTCTCGTCTTTGTATTTTAATACAGCTTTAGCCTTTTAACAATGTAGTAATTTATTGACATTATTGTTCTCGTATAGACGTAAGGCATTAGTGTGTCGAAAAGGAAATACCAAAGTAAAGCCGATTTCAACCATTTTTCTCTCGGCTTTCTCTCTCTCTCTTTCATCTTTTGTGCCCTCCGTGTTTATGACAGCCGAGAGGGAGTATTAAGTAGGGCCTAGCTCTTGTAAAAAGGTTCCTACGTTGATTTTTTCCTCTTGTAATTGGAGATAGAATAACGTATCCATTTTTTTCGCGCTGAGAACCCAACAATGGAGAGATTCGCTCAATGGCTCTTGGCCGTGTTGGGTGTGGCAATTTAATTTGTGGTCTTATTATGATTCCCTGCGTCACGGTTCCTTACCTGAATCGACAACTGTGGAGGGAGGGAGGGAAGGAGGTAGGGTACGAATGGAATGGAGATTATTGGAGGGAGTGTAGTATTGATTTTTTTCACGCGCGCGCATATGTGTGTGTGTGTGTGTGTGTGTGTGTGTGTGTGTGTGTCAGGAAAGATAACTAATGCTAAACTTGACCCGAACATTCCGGTCATTCTACATCAGCATACAATCACCCGACACCCAGCACCCCTCTGTGACCCCGCCATGTCTCGCCGTCACCTCTTTTCATTCCTCCCTTCCATTCCTCACTCATCTTAACTCCCTCCTTCTTGCCATCCATCTACTCTCACTCAACTTCTCTCCCTCATCTTCATTGTCTACGACTGAACGATGTTTCTAGCTTTCATTGTTTTGGCTATTGGCTTCTACCCACTTGAGACGTCTTAGATACAGACTGATGAAAATATCAATGGGGAAAGCTGATTTAGTTACTGTACGTGAGTGACATAATTTGCCTTACAACTCACTACAATAATCCGAGATCGTATAGTTATGGTACTATAAATCACCTGTATTGTACTTGTATTAAAGGAACGAAACGTGACTCAATGGTGTAATTAAACTTTGGCCATTATCTACCTGTAATATTGGCCATAGTAGTTCGTGTTTTATATGCCCATTGGAAAGTGTATTCGATCTTTGCATTGTGAGGTGTGGGTGGTAGTGCCGTAAAACTTTCCAGGTGTTTCTTATAAGGACTGTTCACGTTCATACTCACCGCGCCTCCCAACACACACGACCGCTATCAAGAGACACACATCAAACTCTCCTTAATATCATACACTCTGGTCCTTACATATACCGAGCACCGACGCTTGACATTCGGCCCAGACACCTGATGAACTCGGCACCATACTAAGGGCGAGATAAAAGTCCACCGCGTCTTGAAATAAAGTACAAGGCATCAATAACCTGCCCGTCCCGCCCCTCACACAATACACACCTCTAGATAACTTATCTATCACACCCCATTGAGGACCTTGGAACGCCCATGTACCACGTCAAAAATCAACCTTTTCACGCCCCTCCCACGGTCTTGAGAAGGGGGAGGAAATGGAGGGTCGCCCCGCTCGTATATATCACCACAATTCCACAATCTCTCTGCCGTAAATCTCTGTGGGTATTAGGTAGGATCTGCAGGGGGCGGCGGTCCTAGACCCTCCATCCCTGAAGACAAGTGTTATACCTCAGCGGCTCCAGCCATACTCTCCTAACAACACCACTAACCTTCACTCACACTGAGCCTGTCACATTGGCTTTGTTAGTTGCCGGTTAAGTGTGTACAGAGGAGTGGTGTCCTGTGTCCACTACTGTCCTAGGGAAATGACTGTTCTCTGTCGTCAGCGAAACTTTGTATTTCTTCATGTTGAACTAATGTGATTTTTAGTGATTTTGTTATAATTGTTTACGTTCTCAAAAAACCATTCATCTTACATCACATTAGGATACGATACTTTTTCATTATTGCGCCAACCGCCGCGTTCAATATTAAAAAAAAATCATAGAAGCAATATACAGGATTCACTGCTGTACGGTACACAAGTTCTTAACGCTTAAGTTTGAACCTCAGGATTATCTTAGTATTTGCATTCCTTGTAGGGATGTATTCCTGCAGTGTGTACTTATAAAGTTGACAATCACAGTATTAAAAATAAATAGCCAGTACCATTTAATTACTATAAATTCCTCACCATTTACCCCAAGACCCATAAACGTAGGCCCACCCTGGGAGGATTGACGGATGCCCACACCAGCCAGTCTCCACATACTGTATACCTTGGTCACTGGAGGGCACTGGTAGATAACGAGATAATACCAAGCCTCTGCCACCTAGACGGTCGATAGTCCCAGAGGTACCCTACATGATCTTGGTTCATATATCATCCTTGTTTTAAAAACCACCTCGTGTGGTTTATTTTTTTGACGTGTGACTGGAGGAAGTTGATGAAGAGGTGGTAGTAAAAATGGTTTGCTTATACAATACATCAGTTGTGCCGCGACAGACGATGCTGATGCCTTTATATTCATGAATTTGCTGCCGTTTGTATGATGGTAAACGGAAAACAAATTTATGGGTGGGGAGGATGAACCAATGAAATGAAGTTAAGTTAGAATTGGCGGAATATCAGTATGAAGTAAATTAGAATGATATACTGTACAGGTGCTGTTTTGATTTACTGATACTGTATAAAGGTGCGTTGAGAGAGAGAGAGAGAGAGAGAGAGAGAGAGAGAGAGAGAGAGAGAGAGAGAGAGAGACTACCCAGCACCACAAGGTTAAAGTCTCCCCACATCCTTTGTTATTCATGTCTTCTTTATTACGCCTTAATTATTCTCCCTTTGTTGTTCATCTTTCTTGTCGTCGGGAATTTTGGACAACATCCGCTTTCTAACTTTTTTTTTTAATCATCATTTATCTATTTTTCTCTCCACTGTTTATATATTATTGTGTATTTCATTATGTACTTTGTTTTGAGTTTGTTGGTGTATTTTACTGTTCTGAGTCGCCACCGTGAAGGAATCTTGATGGTTTTAACCGTAGGGAGACGTAACGAGGTGGTACTGTTGCGGCTTGTAGTGGTAATGTTATTGGTGTGGTGTTAGTTTCGTTTAGTTTTGGTGCAGTAGAAATGTAGTAGTAATGCTAGTAGTGTACAGTAGTATTAGGATAGTTCAATAGTAGTAGTAGTAGTAGTGTAGGAATGAAATAGAGGTGATAAATCGTTAGTGTAGTAGTAGGTAGTAGTTAGTAGTAGTGGTAGTGTCAGCGGTACAATAGCGTTTTAGTGTAGCAGCGGTGGTGGTGGTGAAGTTAGTGGCGTAGTGGTGGTAGTGTTAGTGGTTTGGCGCAGCGGGATAGTTGAATTTGGACAGGCTGGGCTATCGGTCGGGTCGGGAAGGTTGGAGTACCTCAAGCCCCCAGCAGTAGTGGACGGGCCGAGTCGTGGCTGGAAGGGAGGGGGCTGTCTCTACTGTCTCCCCCCTTCTGTCCCTTCCCCTCCCCACAGTGAAGCACACATCCTTTGGGAGAGAAGGTGGTCATGGAGGGTGGATATGATGGGGAGAAGAGTATAGGGTATGGGGAGATGAGTGTGGGGTGGGTATGGTGGGGAGAGGAGTATGGGGTGGGTATGAGGGGGGTATGGGGTGGGTATGATGGGAGGAGGTATGGAATGAAGGGTATGGGGTAGAGAGTATGGGGTGGGTATGATGGGGAGGGTATGGGGGGGTGTATGAGGGGAGGGAGTATGATGGGGAGTTGTAGGGGAGGAAAGAAGGTTCAAGTTTGAGAAGGGAATAAGGGAAGGATGGTGGGTTGACTGTGAGAGGAAGGGGGAGAGGTAAGGAAGAGTGTGATGAATGGTACTGGCGTGTGGTGGGGGAGGGGAGAGGCGTGGTTGTGGTGGCGCGGGCGTGGGAACATGTCGGTACGGGCGTGGTGGAGGTGGTGGTAGAGTAGGCGCGGGGTGGAGGCCTCCCACTGGCCGCCAACTTAACCAGACAGTTAGTATTCCTTGGGTGACTCTTGTTGGCTGACCCACTGTCCCCAGCTGCCTTGCCTCCTTCACTCCTTCCTCCTATCTCCTTCTTTTTCCTTCCTCCATGCTCCTTCTTCAGCTCTCTCTCTCTCTTTCATCAGTTTGATTTTTTCCAAACAGTACTTAGATTGTTGTTGTATTTTGATCGTGTGTGTGTGTGTGTGTGTGTGTGTGGATAATGTGGTCGTCATGTTGTGGTGGTGGTGGAGGAATTACCCAAACATGTCGTGGTCGTCATCATCACCCCTCTTGTAGTGGTCACGTTAGCCACCTTCTCTTGTCCACATGTAAATACCTTCGTTAAGCTTCTCAAAGGTATGCGTAACGCCCTCATCAACACTTACCACTTCTCTCCCCGTATTACTGAGGGTTTTTTTTATTGAGGAGACTGAATATGCTTTTAGATAACAAAACACTTCTATTTTATATACTTTGAGGACGTCTGATAGATACTCTTTCTCGCGGGCCCTCATCTCGCAATTATAGTCTTAAGGAAGTTGTGCCTGACCAAAGATTGCCTGGTTTTTTTATATTCCCCGTCACATAATATTACTAGAGTTTAGCATATTGGAGAATATATATATGTAATCCAGTGCTCGGCAATCTCGACCTGACTTAAGATAAAAAAAAAATAGCCCACGTTTTTTTCCTTCGGTCTTTATTTTTTTTATAGTATCCAACACCTTTTGTTACCATTGTTTGGTTAAGTTCGTGGATGCCTATCTTCAAGTTTATTATTATTATTATTATTATTATTATTATTATTACTGGTCTTGTTGAAATTATTATTATTAGTATTAAAATTACTATTATTATTATTATTACTGGTATTCTTAAAATTATTATTATTATTATTATTAAAATTACTATTATTATTATTATTACTGGTATTCTTAAAATTATTATTATTATTATTACATTTTCCAGTTATGCAAATTAGGGATTATATGAGTCACTGGATAAGTATTCATATCCTGTATCGTCACCTCTTCATCCGTGATTTGCACATTTTTAGCAAGAGAAGTAAGAATGAAAAAATAATGTCGTATTTGCTTGATAATACTCGTATTTTTATAGTAAACGAAACTCATTTTCTCTGGAAGGTGACTATTACTTTTATATTTGTGAGAGAGAGAGAGAGAGAGTGTTCATGTGTTTTGGGGGTTGCGTGTGATTTGTGAGCCAGGTAAAAGTGTGTTAGAGGCAGGTGGGTCTCCCAGGTAAAGATCAACACGGGGGTCTCTGAGGTGGACGGACACAAAAACAGTCTTGGTGTCTGGGCCACTCCTGATCTTTTTAACCCGGGGTGAGGGGGGGAGTGGGGGTGTGAGAGGGGGTATATTTTGTCTCGTGGGTGGGGGGGAGTGGCGTATACTGTAGGTATGTTCACTGGCGACTGTATACGCTCTCTCTCTCGGTCTAGACCCCCTAGTGTCCAAGGCGTGTTTTCGAAATTAGTTGTTACTGGGGTATATAATTACCAGTTAACAGCGACCCCGTAATGGTTGTTAATGTCCGCCCCTCCGTCTTATCACACTTCCTGCTGGGTCACGTTGACAGCCTCTCGTCCCTTCCTCTCCTGGGGTGGTTGGGGGAGGGGGGGGGGTATATTTTATTTATTTATTTATTTATTTATTTTTATTTCTGGGCTGAGGTGAATCGGTTCGAAATTCCTTTTATTCCTGATGGAAATAAATCGGTTTGTTTCTGTGGATTTTGTTTGTTTGTTTGGTTTTTAATAAAGATATATTGGTGCATGTCTTTGTGAATTTCCCATTTTTTGTGTTTGTTTACTCTTTAATATGTGACATGGCCCTATTTTGTGTGTCTCTGCTTCTGTCTGTCAACATATATATGATTTCTTAACTCGGGTTTCCACCTCGTAGTGAACATGTGGGACCAGTTACAAGTGGGGTCAACTTGTGGGACCAATAGCGCGTGGAATCAATAAACTGTAGAATCAATAACGTGTGGAAGTAATTATTTTTAGAGTCATTAGCTTGTAGGGTCAGCAGTTTGGGCTCAGTAGCTTGTATGGTCAGCAACTTGGGGTTAGTGGTTTGTATGGATCAGTAACGTGTAGGGTCAGTAGCTTGTATGGTTAGCAACTTGGGGTTAGTAGCTTGTATGGTCAGTGTAGCTTATAGGGTGAGTATTGGGGTTCAGTATAGCTTGTATGGTCAGCATTTTTGGGTCAGTACCTTGCGTGGTTAGCGTTTTTAAGCGGACCCTAGCTACGTGGTCATTAAAATAGGTAGCGTTCTTAAGCGGCCAGTAGCTACTTGGTCAGTAACATTGAGGCTTCACACAGACCCAAGGTAAGTAGGTTCACCCTGGTAACAGATGCAGGTGTATGGAACTGGCTACTGGTGCCTGGTGTGATGGAACAGACGTCGGTTCTCTTTGATTGAATTAAGTCACTGAAGCTTAAACTGTGTGTGTGTGTGTTGGTATGAGTAAGTTTGGATATAAGTATGAGTGAGTGAAAGGTGTGTGTGGCGGGGGGGGGTGTAGTATGGGCTGTGGGGTTGGGGGAGGTAATTACAGGTAATCAAGTTACCTGGAGGTAATTAGTGCCTTCGTGACCCTCGTGACGCCTCTGTTTTCCTGTCTTTAACTTCTCTATCTTTGTCATTTCCCCTTCCCTTATTCTTCCTGTTCTCCCTACCTCTACCCCCCCATTCTTCTTGTCTTCCTGTCCACTCTTTATCTTTTCCTCTTCTCCCACTTCTTTCCCCTATTCATTTTGTCTTCTCTTCCAATCCTCCCCAACTTCTCCCCTTCCTTTGGCATCTCCTCCTCTCTCCTTATTTATTCTGTCCTGACCACCTCTTCCATTCCTCCCCTACCTTTCTCATCCTCTTTTCCTTCCTATCTATTCTCCTTCTCCTTCGTCACTCGGGAGCTCTAAGAGAACGTGGTACCATCTTCCGTCGACCTTAAATACTCTGGATGCCATAATAGTTTTGTAAATTTCCTTAGAGAAATTTTCCTTTATTTTTTTCATCTTATCCTTCGTCTTCCACCTCCTTTCCCGTTTTTCATTTTCCCTCCTCCTCCCACCCCTTTCCTTTCTTTCTCCCCTTCTCTCTCATTCATAGCTTCCCTCGTTGTTTTTCTTCCATCTTTATTCATATTTATTTTCCTTCCTGTTCCCACTATTTGGTCTTCTTTTCCTTCCCTATTTGTCTTAGTTCCCTCACATCCCTTCCCACCTGCCCTACCCCCTTCCCACCAGTCCTACCCCCTTCCCACCTTCCCTACCCCCTTCCCACCTTCCCTACCCCTTCCCCACCTGCCCTACCCCCTTCCCACCAGTCCCTACCCCTTCCCTACCTTCCGTACCCCTTCCCACCTGCCCCCCTTCTCCTGCCCTACCCCTTCTCCACCTGCCCTACCCCCTTCCCACCTGCCCTACCCCCTTCCCCACCTGCCCTACCCCTTCCCCACCTGCCCTACCCCTTCCCCCTACCCCTACCCCCTCCCCACCTACCCTACCCCCTTCCCACCTTCCCCTACCCCTTCACCTACCCCTACCCCTTCCCCACCTGCCCTACCCCCTTCCCACCTGTCCCTACCTGCCCATCCCTACCTGCCCCTACCCCTTCCCCACCTTACATACCCCATTCCCTCCTGTCTTACCCCCCCCCCTTCCTACCTGTCCTATACCCCGTCCATAAATGACCCTTCATTCTCCAGTGACCTATCTTGATGATGTAAAGATAGGTCAAGTGTAGGGAGCGCCCATCACCTCGCCCTACCTGGGGATATATAACCAGTAACGACACAAAATATGGCGTCAACTGTACCCGGAGACTCGACCGTAATCCCCTTACCTTAGTTATATCAAGATCAAGAAAATGGCGTCGACTTTACACTGAGACTACTGTACCCATAACTCCTCCCACCTTTTCCTCCCCTGTTGAGATTTACCTTCAATTACTGTACGACGCAAAACATGGCGTTGATGTTGCTCTTGACACTACAGCAGTTCATCATTCTTAACTACGGACGCACAAGATGGTGTCGACTTTACACGGAGACTTGCTGTAACTGGATACATTCTCTTACCTCACTAGTTACGGCAGGGAGGGGCGAGGGGCGAATATCAAGGTGTGAAGGATAAGAGAATTCGGACCCAGGGGACTTGACGGAGGTGTAGGAGGGGGAAGAGGAGGAGGAGGTGTTACGTAAACATTCCTGCAGGTGATGTGGCTGGTGGTTCCTCTTACTACTACTACGACTCTTGTTATTGAAAAGGAGATAATTTTTTTGGACCTTGTTCATTATTCTGTTGTGCTCTTTACCCATTGTGTTTTGTCTTTTTCTTCACTGACTTATCGAGATTTTCTTTCCTGGGTAGACTGACTCTCTCTCTCTCTCTCTCTCTCTCTCTCTCTCTCTCCTCTCTCTCTCTCTCTCTCTCTCTCTCTCTCTCTCTCTCTCTCTCTCTCTCTCTCTCTCTCTCTCAACATAAGTGGGTATCGCTGCTCATATCTCCAGGAGCTATAATATGATGCCTCAATATGATTAAGTTTTCCTCATAATGATATACCTTCACGTCAATAAGTCCCTCTAAGAAAATCCATTTGTTACCTGTGTCCGAGTGAATTGATTATGTGTCCGATATTTATTACCTGTGTCCGATATTTATTACCTGTGTCCGATATTTGTTACCTGTGTCCGATATTTATTACCTGTGTCCGATATTTGTTACCTGTGTCCGATATTTATTACCTGTGTCCGATATTTATTACCTGTGTCCGATCAAATTTATTTATTTTGTATTTTTTTTTCAGTTTATTTTACTAATTTATTATGTTGGTCAGCATTGTGGGTAATATTTAACAGATTTATTTATTTATGGGATGGTGAAGATTGGTCTCTGTGTCTTGGCTAAAACGCTGTAGAATCGAGTCATGTTCTCCAAATTCTTCGAAAGTACTTTATGGTTTCCCAAAATAAGTTAAACTCCACTAAAAGAGTTGCTAATGGTCTCCTAGTCTTCGCTAAACTCGTCTTAAGCAGTAGCTAGTGGTCTCCTAGTCTTCGCTAAACTCCACTTAAGCAATAGCTAATGGTCTCCTAGTCTTCGCTAAACTCCACTTAAGCAGTAGCTAGTGGTCTCCGAGTCTTCGCTAAACTCGTCTTAAGCAGTAGCTTGTGGTCTCCTAGTCTTCGCTAAACTCCACTTAAGCAGTAGCTAATGGTCTCCTAGTCTTCGCTAAACTCCTCTTAAGCAGTAGCTAATGGTCTCCTAGTCTTCGCTAAACTCCACTTAAGCAGTAGCTAGTGGTCTCCTAGTCTTCGCTAAACTCCTCTTCAGCAGTAGCTAGTGGTCTCCTAGTCTTCGCTAAACTCCTCTTAAGCAGTAGCTAGTGGTCTCCTAGTCTTCGCTAAACTCCTCTTAAGCAGTAGCTAGTGGTCTCCAAACTCGTGCCTTAGTTAGCGTGTGTTGTGGCTAGCGTCTCGTGCCACGGTATATAGGGCTGGGCTCCTCCTCACATTAAGTACTTGATTAAAATTGAATTCGAAGAAAAGTTATAATTTATACCAATCTGAGAAATTTATTGGGTAGCGTTAAGAGTGGTATGTTTTTTTTTTTATTATATCGGGGTCAACGTGTGTGTGCGTGTGTACTTATGTGTGTGTACGTATGTTTGTATATGTATGTATATACGTGTGTGTGTGTAAGCGTCAGTATATGCGTGGGGTTAACAGTGGCGGGCGGTCGTGATTAGATCAATAGTTAATCTAGCAGTGATGGGGCATTATGTGTAGCTATCACTGAGTGTTATTATATGGTGTTCAAATTGGCATTCTGTTTATTATAGAGTGAGTGGTGTTTACCCCGGGGCGAGGGAGGTGCCACCGTGTTCTACGTGGTTGTTGGTGGATGTAGTTTACGATCCTAACTCCCCCCCCTTCCCTCCCTCCCTTCCTTGTCCACGCCCCACCACCACCCAGGCTACCCCGGACATACCAACACACATACGGCCGCCAACACACACACACACACACACACACATTCAGAGGCACGCACGCTTAAAAAAAATGATTAAGAAGGGAAAAAATACCTGGGAGACCTTCATTACCAACAAGGTGATCACAGGTAAGGAGGAGAGGATCTTGTGAGGAGGCGGACGGAGAGGAGGAGACATAGGATAGAAAGTAGATGGTTGGGAGGAAGAGAAGGAATGTAAATATTGCTGTAAATTTAGAGGGAAAGTAAAAAGGAAATACAAACGGAAGAGAAGATGATGGGAAAGACAGGAAGGAGTGTGAGGAAAGGGGTGTAGAGGAGAAGTGAAAGAGTAACAGAGGTGACCCACGAGTTGACCAAGTAGCGGTGGTCAGGAGTAACAACACCCACAGGTATAGTGTTTGATGTGTGTCGTGTTACTGAGTGTGTTTACCTGCCTCTTGTCTGTGTGTGTCTACCTGTCTCTTGTTTGTATGTCTGTCTACCTGCCTCTTGTCTACCTGTGTCTACCTGCCCCTTGTCTACCTGTGTCTACCTGCCTCTTGTCTGTGTGTGTGTGTACCTGCCTCTGTCTGTCTGTCTAGCTGCCCCTTGTCTACCTGTCTACCCCTGTCTGTGTCTACCTGTGTCTGTCTGTCTACCTGCCTCTGTCTACCTGTGTGTGTGTGTGTGTGTACCCCTTGTCTACCTGCCTCTGTATGTACCTGCCTCTTGTTTGTATGTCTGTCTACCTGTGTGTGTGTGTACCTGCCTCTTGTCTGTGTGTGTGTGTCTAGCGTGGGCAGGACTGATATATATATATACTGTATCTTGATGAAGTAAAAGACGAGCTTCATATCTTCTCTTAATTTGGTTGCAAAATATCCCGCCAATATTTGTTGTGCAAAACATAAACCTGTTTCTGTCGTGGGTGTGAGGGAGGTATGCGGGGAAGAGTTGTTTTTATGCTCTGGTGAATATAAACCAGTTTTTTGGTGTGTGTTCTTTAAGAGATGACAGGAAGATTGCCTTACACATCAGTGATATAATTAAAGGGTTAAATTGTGAATATCAATTTAGCTTGGTCAGAAATCGTGTCAGGTACCGTAGACTTGAGAGTAGGTCATTCGGCCCATTACAAAGTCTTGATTGGAGATAACGTTAGATGGCCCGGGAGATGAAAACACTTAACCTGGGAGATTGGGTCAAATGTCGATCGGAGATGAGGTCAGATGTCGTGCGTTTGGGTCATCAGCGGCTGGGGGTCAGGGGTGTAGCCCGGCGGGAGGTCAGAGGGTAGGGAAAGTACTAACGTGTATTATGTCACGCCTTTCTGATCGATGGTGTTGACGCCTACTGGGCCACGGAGGTACTTCAGATGCCCCATGTATTCGACTATTCCTCCCGTCATCTTGGCCGGAAACTCGACGGCGCGCGTCTCCAGATTCCCTTCAATATCAAGATTTGTCTTCATCTGTTCCGACCCTCCAGGTGTGGACTGCTCAGGTACGGCTCAACAATGCTCGATCGCTGTGCTCTCCCCCCTCTCTTTATTTTTGGGAAATCTCAACCTTCAGACAAGAAGGAATGGTGGCGTGAGGTGCTGTGGTTCGACACCCTGTTTAATTAACCTGATGATTAACCACCGCAACGCTACCTGGAAGGGTTAGCATTAGGGTGTTTAATCAGGTGAAATCAGCCAGAATCTTACACACACACACACACACACACACACACACACACACACACACACACACACACACACACACACACACACACACACACACACATCCATGTCCATATTCCTATTGTAAGACCTCCAGCGCACCTTACCCGAAGTCTGTACGCGGAAGGTGGAGTGGCGAAGTCAGGTGGGTGCTAGATGGTCCCGTGGGCGCTGATGGTGACCTGGATAACAAGGTGTGTAAGGTGGGGTGGGTGGGGGGAGGGGGAGAGATAATAGGTGTCGGTCCAAGATAGGCTCGCCCACGCTGGCTTTAGACTGACTGGGCATCAATAAGCGCTAATTTTATTGGTCTGTTCGTGTCTCCCTAAGTCCCTGGGATGGGCGACTGGTGAATGGCGATGAGCGTAATTTGCTGAGTGAGAGTGATCGTGTTTACGAGGGGTGTGTGTGTGTGTGAGAGAGAGAGAGAGAGAGAAAGAGAGAGAGAGAGTAGGATGAAGGAGAAGATGAGGAGGCTGTCGTCTAGAGTCTCGGGGGTGGTTCTGTTGTTGTTGGGGGTCAGCAAGTAAATGACCTTTTCCGGGTTTTTTGAGAAAGGTTATCATTGGTATCTTAGGGTCACTACTATTTGGTCTCATCAAGGTCAATGTTTTGTTGGAGTCTTCCTCGTTATCCTGTTGTACGCCCGAGGCAATGAGGCAGCATAGAGGTTTGAATGGTTTTAATATTCAGTGATTACCTTAACTCTTGTGTTCTTGGTGCGTTCATTGATGTTTATAATTATCGTGGTTGTTAATGCCGTCATCAAGGTTATTAGTGTTATTATCAAGGTTGTCATTGAGGTTATTAGTGTTATTATTAAGGTTTTTAGTGTACTTTAGGTTATTTTTGTTAGTATTTAGGTTAAGGTTATGGGTGTTATTATCAAGGTTATTAGTGTTATTATCAAGGTTATTAGTGTTATTATTAAGGTTATTAATGTACTTAAGGTTATTTTTGTTATTATCAAGGTTATTAGTATCGTTTCCTTGGTTATTATTATTATCAACCTTGTTATCAGCGTTATCAATGTTATTACTATTATTCTTGGTAAGGTCTCGTGATTATCTTGTGGAGGTTTTACTGTTGTGTGTGTGTGTGTGTGTCGTCACCACCACTGATAGTTGTGTTTAACTTCTCTCTAAAACAAGGTCACAGTTGTCATTTTAAACTTTACCATTGATAGGTTAAGGTCACCAATGGCTTGTTAGTCACCATAGGTCATCACTGAGTGGGTTATTGAGGTCACTATTGACTTAAGGTCATAACTGAATTGGTAAGGTCACAAGAGGTCAGCGAGTGTGTTATGATGGTCACCGCTCATGTTATTAAGGTCACCACTTATTTTTGTTTCGTTAGGGTTATCTTGATCAGGTCATCACTTACCTGTTATCATCATCAAGGTGACAGCAGTCAATAGCGCTCCTGATAACAGACATATTTGTGATCTCATAACATCTCTAGTTAATATTAAAGAGATATGGGAAATATGCGTGTTATCCAATGTTTAATATAAGAGATTTACAAAAACAAACATCTTTTAGACCTTCCCAAGTGTGTCAAGTCTACAGTAGGTTAAATCGTTTAGGAGTTTGTCTAAGAGAAATTAACAAGACGCTGAAGCTATTCTGACAACACGGAGTTATTGTTGATGGGAAAATTAACTGGAGAAACCACATACAAGCCATTAATAGTAAAGTCAATAAACAGTGCGGTATCATGTATCACACTCGACAGTCACTCACTCTCACAGCAATGAAAGAAATCTATCATGATCTTGTTTACCAACACCTGATACACTGTCACATACTATGGGGACCTCTGGCTCTTCAAAAACACGATCTCTGGTTACTGCACAAAAGAAAATTGTACGGACAATGACCTACTTGAAAAAAAAAAGATCACACAAACGAGAAATTTGCTATATTGAAAATTATTAAAATTCGAAGATATTAACACCTACTGCTGTGCCCTCTTTGTTTACAAATCTATCAATCACCTGTTTGACAATAATTATTTCCAGTTCCGGAATAATCAGAGATATAGCATAAGGCACCCAGAGCTACTAAGACCACCCCTCATGCGCTCCTCTCAGTCCCAGACCTTCATAAAATATCACTGTGTGAAGGTGTGGAACAACTTACCCCCACCCACCCGAGCAAAGACTACGCTCCCTTCCTTTAAATCATCTCTTAAAAAATATCTATTGTCTAAGTAATAATATTTCTTGTAACACTTACTATATTTACAGTACCTGCTTTTATTGTACCATCAAAACCGTTTTATCGGAAATTATCCTGTAAATAGATAAGTAATTACCATTGCAATAAACATAATTACCAACTAGACATAATCCTGACAGCTCTGTCCTCTTGTTCAACCTTAATACTGTACACCCCAGGTTGTACTGCTCCCCCATTATACTTATGTTTTTAAATTCCACTGTAATTTATGTATATATATAAATGAAAACAATAAATGAACTAAAGAAATAATAAATAGATAAAATTAATAAATATTGAAGTGATAACCGAGGTAACATGTTCTTATTACCGCCATGTTATTGTACTATTCCAGATGATACTAAATGTTACATAATACTTCCTTGAGATAAATGTATAGTATATATCAGATGCCTAAAGAGAGCTCAGGTTCTCAACTGGCTCAGTCATGTTAATATTGTTATTATTATCCACTCTGTATCTGTGTTTTTCTGGCCAAATAAACTGTGTCAATTCAATTCAACATTAGCGGTAGAACGAGGAGGCTGGGGTTGAGGGAGGTCGTGACATAATCTGTTGTAAAATCATTCAATAAACGACACAGACTGAAGCCATGACTATACAACAGATTAACTATGGTCGAGCTCTGCTGATTTTTTTTCCTTCTGTTTTATCACGTTAATGAAGATATTGTATATGCCAGGAACAACATGAACTAACCCAAACGTAGGTGTGTGTGTGTAGTTGTGATCTTCGTCGAACCAGATAAATGATGAGTCTTTTCATTATGTGGGTGTTGGGGGGGGGTTTCCAGGGTGGTAAATTAATAAGATATTTAATTTCTCAGGGTTTTTGCTTGTGGTGGTCAGGGTTGGGTCTCAGGATGTATATAATGACAGGTAATTGGGCCGTTCATCATCATTTTTTTTTTGAAGGGCTCGGGTGGCAATAGGGCGTGGTGGTGGGTGTGATGTATTGGTGAGTGTAAGTATTGTGTTCTTGAGGCCGCCACGCCACGTTACTCTTAGTGGGGGTGTTGTTATTAGGTCCTTCATGCGTTACTTCACAGGTGGAAACGGTGGGGTGGGGTGGGGTGTGGAAGGGAGGGAGGGCGTATGGTAATGAGGGAAGACTTTCTCACAGGGCGTCTCTCTAGGTCCCTCAAACATTGTCCTGGCGACGTGGGTGGTCCTCAGTCGTCGTTCTCCCCTTCCCAGGACTCCCCATCAACACCTGAGGCGCCCGCCAACACCCGCCAAAACAAGCCAAGACCCAAATCCGCCAACACTCCCCAAACGCCGCCAAAATCCGCCACAGCTACCAAAATCCGCCAAAGTATGCCACACCACCAAAATTTAGCTTAGTTCTGCTAATGACGCTAAATGAGGGAGGGATAGGGGAGGTGGTTGGTAGGTGGCGCTTGATGGAGGGATGTGGTAGGTGTGGTATTCCGCCGCTGGTAATCCACAATCAAACTTTATTACAGCGGCTATGGATGGGGAAATTTGTGCTAAGTTAGGACGGAGGAGCATTCTCACGGTGCTTGTGGAAGAGGGGAGGAAAGGGAAGGTGGAGGTGCGGAAGAGAATGATAAAGGGAAGGGATATGAGGAAGAGAATGATAAAGGGAAGGGATAGGAGGAACAGAATGGGAAAGGAGAGAGGGGTGTGGCTGTGGACTTGTGCATTTTTCGTCGTCTGTGTAGTCTTTTGGACCTAAGTTGCTAAAGGTTGTGAAAACGGTCGTTGCCAAGTAAGATAAGGCAATGGTGAATATACTGTGGTTGTGATGGTGCAGTATGGTGACATCTGCTGTGGTTGTGATGGAGTTGTATGATGAAATATGCTGTGGTTGTGATCTGTGATGTTAACTGTATGGTGAATATGCTGTGATTGTAAGGAGGAGAAGACCAATTGGGACGGAGGTTTTAACAGGCTGTGATTTGTGATGTAACTATGGTGCAATTATGGTTCTAGAAGGTGGTGGTAGTGGTGTAGGAGAGAGGTGTGTGTCGTAACTCAGTGTTGTTGGGTCTCGTGGATCCCGAGTCCACGATGCGTTGAGATGAAGATAGTGTAATCAGGGAGATAATGGGCGTGTGCGGCCGGCTGTGGGTTTTACCTGTTCTGTTGGGTTGTAGGGACCAGGCGTGGGTGGGTGTGGGTTTTGTTGGATATCAATTCATGGAGTCGATGCAGCGAAGAATGACGATAATTATTCCGGGACTTAGAAACCTTCCATATCCAGATAGGTTAAAGAAACTAAACTTGCATTCCCTAAAAAGACGAAGAGTGCGGGGAGATATGATAGAAGTATTTAAGTGGGTGAAAGGAATCAATAAAGGAGATATAGATAAAGTTCTTATAATATACGAGCAGGATAGGACTCGGAGTAACGGATTTAAGTTGGATAAGTTTAGGTTTAGGAAGGAGATAGGAAGGAACTGGTTCACAAATAGGGTGGTGGACGAGTGGAACAAGCTTAGCAACTTTGTAGTAAATGCTGGAACGCTGGAAGGGTTTAAAAGGAGGCTAGATAGATTCATGGATGATAGAGAGTGGTGGTAACTCTCGACAGGAGCTGCCATGCACAGGCCAGCCGGCCTATTGCAGACTTTTTATGTTCTTATGGCGGTCGGTGTGGGTGGTTGTGTGGTGGAGATGGGGGTCGGATGTGGGGTTAGGTGTGGGTTGATGGGAGTCAGGTGTGGGTTGGGGGGGTTCAGGTGTGGGTGGGGTGGGGATGAAGATGGACGTGTGTGGGGGGGATGAATATGGCTGGGATCTGGGGTAGACATTGATTCATGAAGATATTAAATTGGATTGCATTAATACGAATAATTTGTGCTTGTATCGTATTACAATCTATATACCTGTATCCTTTTGCAATTACACTGTACCTGTATTCTGTATTATCTTAATAGAAAAGATCGGTATTACCTGTAGCTTTACATTTATTTCTGATTTAATGAACAAAATGGATCCATCTCAGTGTTTATGTACAAGTTTACGGAGTTGCATCATGGGGTGGGTGGAGTCCGGGATGATACTGACGCCAGGTGTGTGTGTGTGTGTGTGTGTGTGTGTGTGTGTGTCCCTCACGTGCCTCCTCCCGATGGTGGCGAGACACATCTTATCTCAGGAATTTCAAGATTCTCGTGTTGTGGTGGTGGTGCCTCATGGTTAGACTCCTTCACCACTAGCAGCGTATTTCTGTGAGCCTACCACAGAGCAAGACAGATTCTGTACCACCAATCTTTGTTGTGTTGTGAGCCCACGACACATTGCACACCTGGCTCTACCCTATAAATACTGTGCGCTTGCAAAACACCTAACTTACCCTAGTGTTGTGAGCTTGTGACAGAGTTAATCCAATTTGTTTTAGTGCACTCTGCTTCTGTCATATACAGTAACTAACACAACAAAACTCGTATCGTTAGTGTGGTCAACTTACGACACACGCAAATAACCCTATGTCTTAGAATTCCCTGAGCATGTGACAACGTAGAGGACCTCATCTTAGTGTTGTGAGCTGACGACACATGGCAGTACTCTCCTTCCCATGGTTTTCCTGTCGACAACTTAGGCAATGTTGAAAAAACCCATTGTGCTATACTTCCCAATTCTTTTCATGGAAACCGTAAACCATTCACAACATATTAAAACCAAGAGGCAGCTTTGTTATCATGTTGGGCTAACGTACACCCACTAAATATATTCGGCACCCGTGTCATACTGTATCACGCCGTAATGGTATCGAATAATTTTTTAGTGGGTGTAAATACGTAAGTGCGTGCGTGTGTGTGTGTTATCTATGAGACTTGATATCAGTCAATCAATCAGGGGTGACAGTGCGTTATCATCTTTCTCCCTCCGTGGCTCCTCCTTTCTTTACCCTATTGGAGCGATCGGTGACTTGGGTGCAGTGGTGGTGATTGAGAACCGTTCCCTCTTCATAAGTCTCCACACTTTTATGGATCATTTGTTGACTTGTATATCGTTTAGGGAGACATGAGAAGTTATTCCTCATGACGGCCCTGACTCACGTGCTTATCCTCTTGACTACCTGATGACTTGTTACTTGGGAGGATAAATCACAAGGTGTCGTTCAAGTACTCCAGTATAAAGTGTGGTTGTTTCAGGTGATAGCTCAAGGGTATCTGGAGGTTTGTAGGTGTCGCGTTAGTTGATAAGGTCTTTCAAGTGTCTCACCTCAAGCATGATTGATTCGCTAATTCAAGAGGTTTGAGTCAGGGGGAGAGGGCAAGTGGAGGTTGGGAAGGAGCAAGATTATATCAGAGAGAGGGGGTTTTCTAGGGGGTCGGGGAAGGGGTCGTGTAAGCGAGGAGGATGGAGAGGTCTTTTAGGGGAGGAAGAGGAGGGGGGGGGGGGCAAGGTGAGGTCAACGGTGAAGAGTAAGAGCAAGTGGGTGGGTGGGGGTGATTGAGTGATACCTGGGCCACCGGTCTTTGGGGGACTACACCACTAATTACCCAGCAGGAGGGGGCGGCCCTGGTTTTCACGCTTTCACACTCACTGTTACACCACCTACCGCACCGTACGCTACCACTTCTTACCCTGCCGCATCGTACTTGGGGGAAATATGTCAGTGTTTTCCTCTTCTCATTTATTTTCAGAATGTCTTTAACTGACTCACTAAAACTGCTACATAAACCTGACGGCGATAATGACTGTACCGTAATCTGATGTGTCCCCTCGTGGCAAGTAGGAATACCGTGAACTAAAGAAATGTTCTGATAACTCGGTACGTGATTGGTATTAGAAGGTATTACACTTGACTTTTATTGAGATGGGTGTCAAAAATCTCTTCGTGTTATGGATGGAATTATCTTATTGTATGTCTTAATTATTTATTTATTTTTTTTCATATTTTTTCTTCTGTTGTCGATGCTTCAACTCGTTTGATGAGTGAGGAAGAGGAGTGTCTAGCGATTGATATGTGTTAGTGTGTGTCTGTAATTATAAAGTTTTAAAATGAACTGTGGTGTCGGTTTTCAACGGAATTTAACTTGGTACAAATGGTATGTAATATAAACGGGCGATTTTTTAATGTTTTTTTCAACGGAATTTCACACAAATGGAAGGGGGTATTTTAAAGGGTTGTGACGGCGGCGCTCTTGGAGGTTTTTGAAGACAGTGTCCACTACCGCGCGGACAGGATGCGGGACTTCAGCGAGAGGTAGTAATTAAAGCGTTGGGTGGCTGGTCTCGGAACCCAATCGGAACAGGTAAATTACAGGTTAGTTAAGAGAGTGGTCTGTCGTCGTGGTGGTTATCAGGATCCAGCACAAGGAGCCAAAGCAAGCTGATGGTGTGGTGAGGTGGGCTGGGCTGCTGAGAGCGGGAGATAAAGGTGGGAGGAAGAGAGAGAGAGAGAGAGAGAGGGAGGAGGAGGAGGAGGAAGAGAGAGAGCACACACGCTATCAAGTAATCATATATAGCACTCCACCAATCCATCCTATTCCCCTCTCCCGTCCTTAGAGTAAAGCGGTTATACTTCACCTTCTTCTTCTACCCAGTCCTCCTCTTCTACCCTCCTTCCCCCCCCTCCTCCTCCCTCCCCCCCCCCTTATAGGCACCAGGAGGACGATCCCCTATAGAGATACATATAGTGTGTCGCTAGTCTAGGGAACACGGCGTCAAATCCTCTTATAGACAGGGCGATGTAGAGGAAGATAAGTGAAGAGAATGGCAGAATGGGAGGTGTGGTGTGGATACGCGAGAGGAATTGAGGAAGTTTGAGACGTAAGGACCGAGTTTCCTTGATCGAGTGGGGAAGTTATCACTCGACAGATCGAGGAACGTGTTTAGTAAGCTGGCTGGATGGATGGGTATAGGGAAGGGCGAATGGACGGACGAAAGCTTGATTGAAGAAATGGACTGGTGGAAGGAAGCTTAAATGAAGAAATGGACGGACGAAAGCTTGATTGAAGAAATGGACTGGTGGACGGAAGCTTAAATGAAGAAATGGACGGACGAAAGCTTGACTGAAGTAATGGACTGGTGGAAGGAAGCTTAAATGAAGAAATGGACGAAGCTTGAATACGTAAATGGGTGAAAGATGATGCCAATAAATGAACCAACGGACAAAAGCTTAAATGAAAAATCGGACGGGCGGACGGAGTAAATTGAGGAACAGACGGAAGCTTGAAGGATTAAAGCTTAAATGTGGGAAAGTAATCTTAATAAGTCTTACAAGGTAACCAGAAAGTAATCTAACTTGAGTGTTTGTAAAGGTAACCAGAGAAAGTAGTATATTGTGAGACTGGGAAAGTAATTGGAAAGAAAGTTAAAAAAGTTAAATTGCAGGAAAGTGGCCAAAAATGGGGTATAATTTGGATGGAGGAATAGAAGCCAGTAGTGTAATTTGAGTGTAGGGAAGTAGCCAGTAGTCGAGTATAATCTGGGTGTAGGGAAGTAGCCAGTAGTCGAGTATAATTTGGGTGTAGGGAAGTAGCCAGTATTAGAGTATAATTTGGGTGTAGGGAAGTAGCCAGTAGTCGAGTATAATCTGGGTAAGTAGCCAGAAATTAGGGCCAAAAATAAGGGTGAAAATGGCCGTCGGTAATTAAAGGTGCAGCAGGTGTGTTGGGTCCCGTAGTCAGCTGATTCCACCTCCCCACCTATAGTCAGCTGATCCACCCACCCATACCTATAGTCAGTTGATTCTCACCTGTATAGTGTCAGCTGTGTCACGCTGATGACCGTTCCGGGTGATGAGAGTGACAGGGAAGCGAGAATGAAGAGTGATGGGGTTAACGGAAGAGGGGGGGATGGTCGATAGGAATGGAGGAGGGAAGAGGAGCCGATGGAAACCTATGGTCCTCTTCTCTCCTCTTCTCTTCTCTTCTCTTCTCTTCTCTTCTCTTCTCTTCTCTTCTCTTCTCTTGATACGAACGTCTATAGAGTGTACAGTGTGGTATGAGATGATTAAAAGGCGAGAGAGAGAGAGAGACGCCTGGCTTGTGTCGACTCGCCAACAGGTATACTATCATCTCACAGCTACAGGCCAGGCCCCCCCAATTCCCTAGACACTCACAGACCGAGTGTCGAAGGGGTTATATTTTCGGCTTGTGTCTGTTTGTTTCGTGTCTGTGTGTTTGCCTCGTGTCTGTTGTGGTGGTAATGTGTGCTGCAGAATTATCATAGTCGGAAGTTATTAAAGTATTGTAATTTATGGATAATTTATGTAATATTACTTGAACTTCTTGTTATGGTAGTTATCTGAATTTAGTTACTTTACTGATTGTGTCGGATACTGCGATAACGGGCATTTTCACGTGTCGGATACTGCGATAACGGGCATTTTCACGCTAACCTAACCCAATCCACACTATTTAACCTATACTAAACCTAACCTCACCTAACCCAACCCAACCTAACCTCACCTAACCCAACCCAACCTAACCTCACCTCACCTCACCTCACCTCACCTCAACTGTTTCATCACGACCACCACCAGCGGGGCAAAATGAACGCCATTTGTAATCCGATAATTACAGCCTTCCATAATCGCTTTCTTTCTCTCCCCCGCCTCTACAAAAGACGTGGTGGAGGTTCTTAAAAGTGGGTGGCGCTACGAGGGTCATTTTATTCAACTATCGAAGCCAGATAGTGTGGCGCTGACCATTAATGTCAAGGAGGTGGGAGGAGCAGATGATGGGCAGTGGGGAAGGAAAGGAAGGGGAGGAAGCCAGATAGTGTGGCGCTGACCATTAATGTCAAGGAGGTGGGAGGAGCAGATGATGGGAAGGGGAGGAGGTATGGGTGGCAGTGGAGAGGGGGGGGGAGGAGGTATGGGTGGCAGTGGAGAGGAGGGTGGAGAGGGGAGGAGGTATGGGTGGCAGTGAGGAGAGGCAGGAGGCATGGGTGGTAGTGGAGAGGGGAGGAGGCAAGGGTGGTGGGGAGGGAAGGGAGGAGGCATGGTGGTAGTGGGGAGGGAAGGGGAGGAGGTATGGGTGGTAGTGAGAGGAGGGGCAGGAGGTATGGTGGTGGTGGAGAGGGGGCAGGAGGTATGGGTGGTGTGGGAGAGGGGCAGGAGGCATGGGCAGGTGGAGAGAGGGCAGGAGGTATGGGTGGCAGGAGAGGGGAGGAGGAGGAAGTGGTGGTATGGGTGGTAGTGCAGAGGAGGGAAGGATAGGAGGGATGGAAAGGGAGAGGGAGGGCATGGGAAAAGAAGAGGGGATAAGGAGGAGTATGGGTGGTAGGAGAGGGGGTAAGGAAAGGGAAATGAGAGGGGAAGGAAAGGGAGAGGTGAAAAGGCGTTGGAAGAGAAGAGGAAATAAAGGGGAGTACGGGTGCCAGGGAAGTGGAAGGGTAGGGAAAGGACTGAAGAGAGGAGAAAGAATCATGGGGGTGAGAGAAGAGGAAGAGGATGGGGTAGTAGGGGAGAGGTGAATGGCATGAGAACAGAAGAGGAGGAGGAAAGGGGAATGGACAAAGGAATGGAAGTAAAGGGATGTTGGAGAGCGGAGGAGAAGAGAAGCGGAGGGTTAGAGACTGGAAGGGGGTCGGGGGAGGTTTGGAGATGGGGAAGAGGTGGGAAGGGGGGAGAAGGTGGAGGGGCAGATCTGGAGGAGGAGGTTGGAGGGTGAAAAATGAGGAGAGTGAAGAGACAGGTACCCGGTCATTTAGTGTGTGCCGTGGACAATGCTGAATTACAGGGTGGGGTCGCCTGTCCTGATGAACCTATTCTCCCCACACACTTCTACCTACCTACCTACATCTACCTACCTGTACAGAACACGAAATAAGTATGCTAAGACAACTCCACAGAATTTACCTATAGTGTTAGTTCATATAAGAGAGAGAGAGAGAGAGAGAGAGAGATATCTTTCGTTCTGGTAATGAGAGGTGGCAGTCAAGAGGGTCATTCCATAATCTACACCTTCACATTCCTCCTCCACCCTCACACCTTCCTCCTCCCCAACCACTTTCTCCACCCCATCCTTCTCCTCCTCCACCCCTTCTCCTCCTCCATCCCTTCTCCATCCCTTCTCCTCCATCCCACACCCTTCTCCACCTCTACTCCTCTCCTCCACCCCACCCACTTCTTCATCTCCACCCCACCCCTTCTCCACCTTACCCACCATCTCACCTCCACCCCACCTGTCCTCCACCTTTCTAACCCCACCTCTTTTCCCCCCCTTTTCTACCCTCTGATTGTAGTGGACCTTTTTCACTTAGAATTTTCCGCCAGTTTGCTTGAAATCAATTTTATACCCGTGGAGGAATCTGTTTCCTAGCAGTTGCTTTCCGTCGCGGTGCTTCAAATCAATTATTGTAGTCCTCGTCTTCTCACGTTAAGTCCCAGGTAATTATTGGTTTGTGGGTATTTGTCTGTAAGAAATATTATCATTCTCTCACACACACACACACACACACACACACACACACACACACACACACACACACACACACTAGCTGCCAATCGGTTTGTTTCCGGGTTGTTTGCTGGGCTTCAGTTGTCACACGTGCGCGCGAATTTCTTTCTTGAATAATTGGTTTTGTGGCGTCTGCTTGAAGTTGATTATCATCGTGTGTTGTGTGCGGTCGCTTCCAGACGATTGATTTTCGGCTGTTTGCTTGAAATCACTTGTCATCCGTGCACACATTTGCTCCCTGACAATTGCTTTACAGCTGTTTGCTTGAAGCCGGTTTTTATTTACGTGTAAAATGGGTTCCTCTCTCTCTCTCTCTCTCTCTCTCTCTCTGTCTCTCTCTCTCTCTCTCTCTCTGTCTCTCTCTCTGTCTCTCTCTGTCACTCTGTCTCTGTCTCTCTCTCTCTCTCTCTCTCTCTCTCTCTCCCTCTCTCTGTCTGTGTGACAATGTGTGTGTGTGTGTGTGTGTGTGTGTGTGTGTGTGTGTGTGTGTGTGTGTTAACGCGCGTGAAACCGTAATTACAGAGTGTACGGGATGGGACTGGAGGCTGTGGTCGCCACCCGTGTTTATGACATGGTGGTGGTGGGCGGCACTGACCCAGGCTGGGTTGTGGGCGTGACCTGACCCACCCTCCCTCCTCCCGACGTGGGCGGTCATGGAGGGGCGAGGGCGGGGCTGCTGTCAGTCACACATCCAGCTGTCCTGCCTGCCCACCCAACTTTTCCACACACTTCCACCTACTCACCTTCTACACCCACCCATCCGCCCACCCACCTACCCACTCCTCCACACCCACCTACCCACTCCTCCACACCCACCTACCCTGCTCCACCCCACCTACCCCTCCTCCCACCCCACCTACCCCTCCCTTCCACCCACCTACCCCTCCTTCACCCACCTACCCACTGCTCCACCCATCTACCTCCTCCACCCATCTACCCCTCCTCCACACCCATCTCCCTCCTCCACCCACCCCTACCCACTCCTCCACCCACCTACCCACCCTAGTCGTGTACACCCGCCGCCCACCACCCACCTATGTGTTGTATTTCCTGACAGATGAAGGTAAGGTTAATGTGCTTGGCTAGTGTCTGGCAGTTATGGTGGGCGTGGTGACTGCCTTAACCTTCCCGGGTCTTCGTGTTATCTAAACTAAATAAAATAACTCTTAACCTGACCAACCATAACCCACCCTAATATAACTCAACCCGTCATAACCAAATGTAACCCACCGTAATATAATTCAACCCGTCATAACCCAACCATAACCAAATCTAACCATAACCTAACCATAACCAAATCTAACCCACTATAACCTGACCAGAACCAACCCAACCCGTCATAACCCATCGTAACCTAATCTAACCAAACTTACGGGTTTTGTATGGAAATTTTGCGTCTAGTTCCAAATCGGGTTTTAAGATTGAGATTTGTCCTTTTGAGTTATCACACACACCTGGTCCCTATAATCCAGCACCTGGTTCAGATTACCGCAGGTGCTCTCCTCACAAGTCTCTCACCTTTGGCCATTACCTTACCTGGCCGGATGATATTACCTCACCTGGATACAAGTACAATTTAGGGTCGTTACTGGTTAGGTGGACGGTTTAGTGGTTCAGTTACTTTCACCGTGTGTCGTGTCCAAGAGTCGTTTAAAACCCTTTTATGTTCTGTGGTATAAACGATGCTGAATTTCTCTTCCGGATTTAAACATCTTTGCTCTCTCTCTCTCTCTCTCTCTCTTTTACACGGTTCTCCTCTTTCTCCCCCTTCCTCTCATCCTTATCCCTCTTCCCTCCACTCCACCCTTCCCTCACCCCCTTGACGTGGTAGTCCAAGCTTCCTGTGATGAGATAATCCAGGTTAGGATAAACCAGAGAGGCGGGGGCTCGTCCAGCTGGTCACCGGGCCGTGTACCAGACAATACCGCTCTGATTATGTTAACTCGCTCCGTACTACACAGAGACAGACAAGAGGTGCCACCCAGCCCCAAGTGGTAATTCTCCTATCTCGTGGATGTGTGAAGTGGAGGAGGGGGAAGTGGAGGATTAAGGCGGACTCAGTGGAAAAAAAGGTTGTGGATTGTTTATGACAAGACACTGATATGATCATGTCATAAATGTCATAATGAAATCACAACTGTACAGAAATCAAATACATGTTAAACCTATAAAAAAATTCCAATGACTAAATTTGTGTTTCAAGTTAAGTTCTTTCGCAGATATGGAGAAATAAAAGTAAAATGAAGCCACTGGACTTGAATTTGCTTTCATAAGACCAAAAGTTATGTGCTGGCAGGAATTCCTCTCTTCATGTATATGTTTTGAAATATGCTCTTACAGATATAAATTAAAATAATAGCCGGTACAACAATACTTCACAAATATTTGATAAAACAGGAAACATTCAAATCACTTGTCTTAATGCAAAATAATTTCATACTCATTTTCGAGTCACAGCTGCTAGTTTTAGTTTCGAGTCACAGCTGCTAGTTTTAGTTTCGAGTCACAGCTGCTAATTTTAGTTTCGAGTCACAGCTGCTAGTTTTAGTTTCGAGTCACAGCTGCTAGTTTTAGTTTCGAGTCACAGCTGCTAGTTTTGGTTTCGAGTCACAGCTGCTGGTTTGTTTCTGGTTCACAGCTGCTAGTTTGGTTTTCGGAGTCACAGCTGCTAGTTTTGGTTTCAGTCTGGCTGCTGGTTTTAGTTTCGAGGTCACAGCAGCTGCATAGTTTGGTTTAGTCACAGCTTCACTAGTTTTCGAGTCACAGCTGCTAGTTTTAGTTTCGAGTCACAGCTGCTAGTTTTAGTTTCGAGTCATAGCTGCTAGTTTTAGTTTCGAGTCACAGCTGCTAGTTTTAGTTTCGAGTCACAGCTGCTAGTTTTAGTCGTTGATTTGTTTTATATGCAGGTTGAAGAGGAGTTAATATGCATGTACTGTAGTATGAAAATATTATTTATGGCAAGTTAACGTGTCAAAAACTTAGGAATTAAATCACTGCTTTAAATCATAACAACCCTGTCTGTTTTAGTAATGATAACCTTTAAAACATTATTTCAGAGATGTTATGTTTTTCCAGCCATATTTGTTTTAATCCTTTATATCTATACACGGTGTGAGGCCGCCCTTCCTGCTATCTATCTCGAGGGATGAGTCAAGCAGGTATCTTAGTCGGTCTATTGCCGGGAGGAACCTTGATCATCTCTTTCATGTGCTGACGACTGTATTCAGTTCGTGGTGCCCGGGGCGGAGGTGGTTGCAGTGTTAGCGTGTCTCTGATGATAGTGTTGATCACTCGTATTACTGGCTGGCCGGCCTAGGGTACGTCCAAGGTGTCCTGCTAGTTAGACCTCCAGTGCCTCCTTACATCTGTCATGTAGGCTAGCAGCTGTCACCAGGAAGGACGTTGGCGAGTACACGCGTCACCCGAGGGAGTACTTAAGAGAAATAGGGGACATTATTTTGTCGTCGTGGGGACTCCAGATGGTCTAGTAGCTTAAGGGAACACTGCCCCGTTATCCAGTTGCGACAGAGGACAGAAACTGCTGTATAATACCGTGAGTTGTGTCGGGGTCATTGGAGTTTGTTTGTCTCAAGAAGTTTACAACTATGCTATTAGTTCTTGCACATCAGTACAGGTATATGTGCATCACAGGCCCAACACTTTTAACATTTTAAATAAGACAAACGGAAGTTCGAAGCCCTATTGAGATCTTGAAACAGAAAGGGAAGAGTATCGTCGTTGAACCAGGCTGACTGGGGTGTGGTGGCGGTAACTGTGTATAAGGCTATCAGTTACCTGTGATATATGTTGTAACCTAACTTGTTGATTTAAATTAACACGTACAGTTATATCCTAAAATAGACTAAAAATTATAGTGAGACTGCCTCAATTTCGAACGTTCCCTCTACACTAGTTAAGGAACAAAATTGGGGTAGCGAGTTTTTCCAGTGATTCATTGTCGATTTTATCTGGTGTTAAGTGTACATATCTAGTTCAAGTAATGTCTCGGTGTAATTTTGACAATTTCTGTGACTTTATTTTGTGATTATCTCAATTCATACAGTCAGGCGTATTTGTACATCTTCACCAAGTGGGAATATTTATGGTAGGAACTTAGGAGAGTGAGGGCCTGGATGATCAGGTTGTCACCCAGGAAGGCTGGTCGAGGAGCTGCAGGGGTGGGAGGAGCCCCCAAATCAAGGCCATGTAAAGACAGAGAGATGGTGCCGGGGAATTATGGGTCATGGGGTAATATAGCACACACACACACACACACACACAGGGGGCGCGCGCGCACATAAAAAAAGAGAGAAGGAGAGAGGGGAGGACATTTACACACACGGGTCAAAATGTAATTTAAGATGGGAAATGCCGGGCGTGATGGTGTGGTGTGTGGATGTTAATGTGTAGTGTCCACGGCATTATCAGTGCCCGCGCGGTAAAATGTTTATGGCCGCATAAATTTGTCAGCACCTCCCGTACACAGTGTTTGCTTACCTGCTTGTGTTCTAATGCTTGTGTGAGGCGCCTTGCTGAATGACAAACACCAAATGACAAACACTTGCAGTAACTGTTGCTGCAAGTACCAGAGAATTTGAAGAAAAAAAGTAGCTATAGCGCAGGAGGTGGGCGCCTCGAACTGGTTAACTATGTTACCGATAAGGGCAAATGGTTTCAGTCTTAATAAACAAGAATTTACAGAGGTCACTACTCTAAGGTACGGTTGGCCAATAGAAGGTTTGCCCTCCCAATGTGTGTGGCTCTTCCTATGACGTCGATCACGCCATAGTGTGCAAGAAAGGGGCTTCATATGCATGAGGCATGACGAAGTAAGGGATCTCACAGCAATTAGGTTGAAGGAAATCTGCCGTGATGTCATGGTAGAACCGACCCTCCTTCCATTGAACGGTTAGATCTTCCAACATAGGATTTCAAACACATCCAACGAAGTCCGTGTTGACGTCAGTGCGCGAGGATTCTGGACGCGGGGATAGCGAGCCTTCTTCGACATCAGGATTTTTTTATCCCATGGCCGCATGTCACCGTAACTTAGCTCTCGATGCTGCACACAGGAGGTACGAGAACGACAAGATAAGGGCATATGGGGAGAGAATTCAGAACGTTGATCAAGGCAGCTTTACTCCTCTAGTGTTCACAACCTCTGGTGGGATGGGACCAAGATGCTTCTACGCCAGACTCGCAGAGGTGCTATCCGAACAGAAGCAGCAGCCCAGAAGTTATGTTACAGCCTGGATGAGATGTTGACTGTCCTTCTCTCTCCTTAGGTCGGCTTTGCTCTGCCTGAGAGGAACGAGAGCTTCGGCCCCAAAGCCGACAACAGCTGCCGATATTGACTATGAGGCTACAGTCACTGAATGCCGCATAGATCTGTGGCTCAACTGATTCAACACAGACAGGATAGCTACTTATGTATTAGGATATTTAATATTAAGGTAATAAAATGGCAGCGAAGGTGTGGCTATTGGGGGAGGCTGGATGTCATGAGGGGTGGGCAGGTTATGCCTCTCATACTTCTCTTTTAATTTGTCCCGTCAAGTTTAATAATTACCTCCACTCACTGGCGATCACTATCTACCTGCTGCTGGCGACTCATGGTGCTTCTGGTGGTAGTTGGTGGTGGTGATAGTTAATGGTGATTGTGGTAGTGGTGATTAATAGTAATTGATCTTGGTGGTGGTTGTGGTAGCTGATGGTGCTTGTGGTGGTGGTTGTGGTAGCTGACGGTGCTACTGGTGATTGTGGTACTGGTGGTTAATAGTGATTAATCTTGTTGGTGGTAGTTGGTATTGCTGGTGGTGTTGGTTGATACTGGTGCCCCTGGTGGTAGTAGTAGTGATGGTTGACACTGGTATACTCTAGGTGATCGTGGTTATAATGCGACTGAATGGTAGCCAAGTGTTGATGTTGGCGATAACGGTTCTTGGTATGAGGAGGTGATGGTGGCAGCGGCTATCTTGCTACTACCGGTGATGCCTTGGTGATGGCTATCTTTGCCCCTGCTGGTGATAATGGCGATCTTGGTACTGGTTATGTCGATGGTTATCTTGGCCTGCTTGCCCCTCTTGGTGATAGCGGTCACTGGTGGTGGCTGGTGGCGGGTAATGCTGGTGGTGGCTGGTGGCGGGTAATGCAAAGTGTGTGTGTGTGTGTGTGTGTGTGTGTGTGTGTGTGTGTGTGTGTGTGTGTGTGTGTGTGTGTACTGATCGGGGAGGAGATATCTCGTCTGGCAATCTAGATCTTGATATCTTTGCTACCGTTGATGAGGGTGATGATGACAGGGGCTAGCCAGGTGAATTGTGTCTGTTTTTACTCCTCATATTGTTCATTTCTGTTCCTTTTTTTTCTCCTTTCACTTCCTCTTCTCTTCCCTTTCCTTATTCCCTATCTACTTTCCTCTTCCTTTTCCTTCCTCCCCTCCTTTCCTTCCCTCTCCTTTCCCCCCCCCTCGCTCTCTCCCGTTCACTTTCCCCCCTCCACTACTCCTGCCCCTCAATTTTCTCCTCCCCCACTACTCTTACCCACCCCCCCCTCCCCCCCACCCCCTCCCCCATGCCCCCTCCCCCCACCCCCCATACCCCCTCCCCCATGCCCCTCCCCCATGCCCCCTCCCCCATCTCTCCCCCTCCCCGACTCTCGGTATCCTATATATTAGTTGATTCTTATCACGCTGGTATCACTGGTTGGCCTCCCTGACGTGTGCATGTATGGGAGAGACCTGCAGAGAGAGAGACACGAGATTGTGGGGTGTGAAGACGTCAAGTGATGGTACTCCTAGTATTGGTGGGCGTTGGTTGGGCGGCGTTGAAGAGGGCCTTATGGACGGGGCACTATGGCGTTGAAGGGGGAAGTACTGTCATTACCCTGAGAGTTGACTCCATCTTGAACGTCGGTGTGTACACGTAGATGTGGTTGGGATTAATTCACGATCCCAAGTCTTCTACTGAAATGAGGCTTCTGTGTGTGTGTGTAGGGGTGGGTGGGGAGGAGCACCCAAGACCACAGTGGCTCGGCCCCTTGCATGACCCAAACAAGTTTCATCAAATTGAATAAGTTGATTTTATCTGGTAAATGGCAGGGCGTCACCTGTGTACCTCCTCTGTCCGCGTTGCTAATGAGGGATCTCTCAACCTTCAAATTGTTTCCAAACTTCGTCTAAATGTTAATGTACAATTTTGACGAGATTGGAATTAATATCTGGCTTTTGGGTTTTTATGTCATGTGTACAGGATGGTGTGGGCAAGTAATGTACGTGGGTGGGTTATGTGTACAGGGTGATGTGGCCAACTGTACAGGGCGATGTGGCCAACTGTACAGGGTGATGTGGCCAACTGTACAGGGTGATGTGGCCAAGTGTACAGAGTGATGTGGCCAAATAATGTACGTGGTATATGTGTAGGTTTTGTGGCTGTGTACAGGGTGAAGTGGCCAAGTAATGTACCGTGCGTGTTTGACTTTGTACAGGGTGATACCGCCAAATATACAGGTTGATGTGGCCAACTGTACAGGGTGATGTGGCCAAGTGTACAGAGTGATGTGGCCAAATTAATGCAGTCAGGTGGACTTAAGTAGTATACCTGTACTGTTATTACTTTAGCATTTCCTTACCTGTAACAAAACACAAGCTAATGTCTTATGGACTGATACACTAAATGAACTGAAGGTAAACACGGACTCCTGTGTCGGTAAAATAGAAATGTCATCGCGCAATAATATTAGTGTGGAATTTTATACAATAGTTGAATAAAAGAGATGAAATGTTTACTTTTCTCTTGTACTTGTAAGTTAATTTAGTTTGATTATTTTTTTTCTGATTATATCGGATTAAAATGAATTATATATTTTTTCTATGTTATTTATTTACCTGTTGATGATTGATGTTTTTAGTTGTATTGTTAACTCTGTATTTATCTTTTATTACAGGTATGTGAAGTGAAAATTACCATATGAGAAACTGGCTGGTTGACGAAGTGACTTAGTTCGACTGACTTATTGGATTGACTGACTTACTGAATGGTTGACTTGACTTGATTGCCAGACATCCTGACTGACTACCTACCTGGGAGCATCGTGTGAATTCAGGCGTTGTTCTGGGTAAGTAAAATAATTCAACTTGGAGATATTCATACCACTGTGCTTTACACACCCGTCAGTCCATCCTTCCGTCCCATCCCATCTTGTAGGCAGAATTAATTGCCAAACATCCATACGGGGTTTCCCAAGACGTGTATGGTCGAATTTTGCATTTTAACATATTTTTATTTCCAGTACCTACGATATGTGTTTTATATCAAGGACGATTATATTCTGTGGTTTAACAAGTTATTTATTTATTTTTCATTGAATTGTTTTAAGTTTATAAAGTGGGGTTTAACAACTATTATTTTTGCTTAATTGCTTGTTAATGAGATATTCGAGGTTTAATTAGTGCGAAAATTTATATGCTTACTTATTTTTTGTTTATGTACAACACAACATAATATTTATTTTTGTTGTTGTACGAGATAATTTGTTGATGTTTATGAAGACGTGATGACAACACGGTATTGCCTCAAAGGTTAAATATAATGAGAGACTGCTGCTTGAAGACTCTCTCTCTCTCTCTCACAGTGCGCATGTTAAGAAAAGAGAAACCACCACAATCCACGCAGAGAGAGAGAGAGAGAGAGAGAGAGAGAGAGAGAGAGGAGAGAGAGAGAGAGGAGAGAGAGAGAGAGAGAGAGAGAGAGAGAGAGAGAGAGAGTACTGTACACCACCACCGCCTCAGGGGAAGGTGTGGGAACAGTCGGCATGAAATTACACCACTGCACCAACACCACCATCAGGGCTCACTTTGGGCGTCGTGTGGATCTCTGGGGCTCACTTAAGGCGTCGTGTGGATCTCTGGGGCTCACTTAAGGCGTCGTGTGGATCTCTGGGGCTCACTTAAGGCGTCGTGTGGATGGGTGTTCATTTGAGGCGTCGTGTGGCTCTCGGGGGTTCACTTTTAATGTCGCTCTGGGGTTCATTAGGCCGGGCGGGGTTCATTTAGGGCACGTGGATCTCTGGGGTTCATTTAGGGCGTCGTGTGGATCTCTGGAACTTTTAGAGCTTGGTATTTCGTCCTAAAACCGAGATCGTTCGTAATGGGTGCGTTTTTTTTTTTTTTAAGATTTCGTGAGGTTTAAGGTTAAACCATCTTGAGTGAGTTTATAAATTAGGGGGTAAAATGAGTTCTCAGGAGTTCTGTTAGAGTAAGTACAGAATTTTAAGGCCGTACACGGATTTCTCAGGAGTTTATTATGAATATCATTTCTGGGGGTTGATCAAACCTCCGTCAGCGGGATTATTATTTATATATGAAAAACTCCCAGAAGTGAAAAAAAAATATGAACATGTACAAGAATTTCACGAATTTGTAATGGCTTCTGTTATCATGTCACAGTTGAGGTTAAATCAGGTACAGTATATATTCTGAAAGGTAAAAAAAAAAAAACTTTAATTTTGTTATTTTTTTGGCCATTACGTCTTGTAGTTCGCGTCGCTTGTAAATAATGGCGAAGGCGAAACTGGATCACCTATTTCGCCCTAAAGATTATTAACCACCCTAACGCTATTTGGGGAGGGGGGGAGGTAAAGCTAGGGTAGGTTAGGTTTGGTTAGGTATGGTTAGATATGGTTAATTTTGGCTAGGTATGGTTAGTTTTGGCTAGGTATGGTTAGTTTTGGTTAGGTTTGGCTAGATATGGTTAGTTTTGGTTAGATATGGTTAGTTTTGGTTAGATATGGTTAGTTTTGGTTAGATATGGTTAGTTTTAGTTAGATATGGTTAGTTTTGGTTAGGTATGGTTAGTTTTGGCTAGGTTTGGCTAGATATGGTTAGTTTTGGTTAGATATGGTTAGTTTTGGTTAGGTATGGTTAGTTTTGGCTAGGTATGGTTAGGTTTGGCTAGGTATGGTTAGATCTGGTTAGGTTTGGCTTCGTATGGTTAAGTTAAGTGGGTATGGCGAGGTAGTACAGCAGTGATAGTGTAGTACAGTATAGTGTTGGGTACGGTTGTGTAGTGTTGTGCAGGGTACGGTGGCGTGGTGTGTTAGCAGGGTGAGAGGGAGAACGTGAGTCCTGTTTATGCCAAATTGTGGTTGAGTGGCCCCTCTCCAAAAAATCACCCCCCTCCCCCCCTCTCTCTCTCTCTCTCTCTCTCTCTCTCTCTCTCTCCTCTCTCTCTCTCTCTCTTCTTCCATTCTTCAACATTTTCTGTTTTCCTTTTTTCCTTCATTATCCTTTTCCTCTCTACTTTCTTCTTTCTACTCTTTATTTTTTCTTTGCAGTTCTTCCTTTATCTTTTTCTCCTTCCTCTTTCATTCTCTTTTCTTTTCTTCTTTTCTACTCTCTTATTAACTTCCTTCCTCTTTTGTCGTCAATCCCTTCACTTCCTCCTGCCCTTCCCTCCTCCTCCCCCCCTCCTCATCCCCTCTTCTCCTCCTTTTCCTTCCCTCCCGCCCTCCCCCCGCCTCTTCCCCCACCTTCTTGGTTATCTTTACAAGCCCAACACCTGTGACTAGAAGACATATTTATTGTTGTTTAGCGCTGGATCTTTAATAATGTTGTGTGTGTGTTTTGTGTACGAGTATGTGTGTGTGTGTGTGTGTGTGTGTGTGTGTGTGTGTGTGTGTGTGTGTGTGTGTGTTATTGTGTACAGTATGTGTGTGTGTGTGTTCTCTAGTGTGGTGAGTGTGTGTGTGGGCAGGGATGGACGGTGAGGTGAGAGGCGGCAGTGAATCTTGGCCGAGGTTCACTGCCTTAAATTAGACCGGGTGTTGTGACTGCTGTAGCTTACGATGTCTTATAGAATGACAGCGTGGCTCTTCTCTTCCATCCTCTCCCATTTACCTGTATCTCTTACCTCCCTTTTTCTCCCTCTCTCCCCTTGTTTCCTTTCCCTTTCCCCCCTCCCTCCTTCTCCCCTCCCTCCTTCTCCCCTCCCTCCCTCTCCCCTTCCAAGTTCTGGGTATCTGAAGCTGATTCTATTGATTTCTGTCCCGTTCGTCAGTCACATTTGGTTTGCGCCCGATAACTTCCTTCCCTTTGACTCGTTGGGTTTGTTTTAGTGTGTGTGTGTGTGTGTGTGTGTGTGTGTGTGTGTGTGTGTGTGTGTGTGTGTGTGTGTGTGTGTGTTGAGACGGGTTCGTGTTGTTCGTCTAAGTAATTTAGAAAAAACAAAAATGGCTTCTTTTAATCTGGAGAATATGTCCACATTATTCACCGACTCGCTTTTTTTCTTGTGCCGACTCCTGCTTAATGGTGATTTTTTTTTTACGTAAACATAAGCGTCACTTTTATATATGTTTGGATAATGCTTCTTTTTTAGTATAAGTCGATCTTGTGGATTGACGAGAGGGGCGGGGAGGAGTGGGGTGGTGATTGGAGGGTGGGGTTAGGGGAAAGGAGGGGGGATGGGTTGGCAGGATAGGAGGGAAGGAGTTGGGGGAAAATTGTGGGGTAGAGGGATGGGAAGGAAGGGGAGAGAGGGGATGGGATGATGTAGAGGTGGGTGGGTGAGGTAGGGAGGAATGGTTAGGGAGGCGTGGTTGGAGGTGGTGTGAAGCAGGAGAGGTGGTGGTGAGACAAGGTGAGTTGCTGGGGAGACAAGGAAGAGTGGTGGTGAGGTGGGGGGTGGTGGAGAGGAGGTAAGGGGTGGTGGGAGGTGAGGATGTGGGTGGTGGTGAGGTGTAGGGGGTGGTGGGAGAGGTGAGGTAGGGGGGCAGAGAGAGGTGAGGTGGGGGGGTGGGTGGGAGGAGGTGAGGTGGGGGTGGTGGAGAGGTGAGGTAGGTGGTGGTGGAGAGGTGAGGTGGGGGGTGGTGGAGGCGGCAAGACAGGTATACCAAGCATGATTTAGAGTTCTCGTAAAACTGTTCACTCGGGCTCTCGTCCTCCTCCGCCCGCCCACTTAGCTGACACACGCCAAGCTGTGGGTGGCCGCCGCCTCCACCTCTTCCACCCTCGCCACAACTACTAATACTACTGTTGCAGCTTCCTCCACTACTACCACTCTCGCTTCCACCACCGGCACTAATACTACTACTTTTGTTAACGTTGCCTCCAGCCTCCCCTAATAACCACACCACTACCATTTTATTACCTTAAAATTAAATATCCTAATACATAAGTTGAGCCGCAGATCTATGCGGCATTCAGTGACTGTTGCCTCATAGTCAATATCTGCCACCGTTGTCGGCTTTGGAAACAGTGCTCTCGTTCCCCTGAGGCAAATAAATGCGTACCTAAGCAGAGAGAAGGACAGTCGACATCTCAACCAGACTGTAAGGTAATTTCTGGGCTGCTGCTTCCGTTCAGAAAACACCTCTGTGAGTCTGGCGTAGAAACATCTTGCACTTGGTCCCATCCCGCCAGAGGTTGTGAACACCAGAAGAGTGAAGCTGCCCTGATCAACGTTCTGAATTCTCTCCCCATATTCCCTTATCTTGTCGTTCTCGTTCCTCCTGCGTGCAGCATCGAAAGCTAAGTTACGGTGACATGCGGCCATGGGATAAAAATTCTTGATGTCGAAGAAGGCTTGCTGTCCCCGCGTCCAGAATCCTCGAGCACTGACGACAACACGGGCTTCGTTGGATGTGTTTGAAGTCCTATGTTGGAAATTCTCACCGTCCAATGGAAGGAGGGTCGGTCCTACCCTGACATCACCACAGATTTCCTTCAACATATTTGCTGTGAGATCCCTTACTTCGTCATGCCTCATGCATATGAAGCCCCTTTCTTGCACACCATGGCGTGATCGACGTCATAGGAAGAGCCACACACGCATGGGTAGGACAAACCTTCTACTGGTCTACCGTACCTTAGAGCAATGGCATCTGTAAATTCTTGTTTATTAAGACTGAAATCATTTGCCCTTATCGGTAACATAGTTAACCAGTTCGAGGCGCCCACCTCCTGCGCTATAGCTACTTTTTTTTCTTCAAATTCTCTGGTACTTGCAGCAACAGTTTCTGCAACTTATCACTTTGGCAGTGCTGTCGTTCTGTCGTAATGGGCCGTCGAATCTTGTTTACTTCGCTGGTATCCACCTCCCCTGTTGCGTTCTGTGCTATTATGTAGTTGGTGAGGGCTACCGTGAGCTTAACTACTACTACTACTACTACTGTACTTCTTTCATTCCTGCCACAGTCGCCTCCACACATTTTGGTACCTAACTATCCTAATACAAAAGTTTCTACCCTGGCCGAGTTAGTTAAGCAGCATATCTATTCGGCATTCCGTGACTTACCTTATAGTCCATGTCTGTTACTGTTGTTGGCTTAGGGGTCGATGGTCTCGTTCCCCTTAAGGTCTATAGATCTTGGTTCGCTGGGACACAGGAGACAGACCCGGGCAGGAAGAAAGATAAGCAACACTTCAACCAGGCCAAGACGTAACTTCAGGGTTGATTGCTTCTGTTTTGATAACACCTCGGCCAGTCTGGGGTAGAAGCACCTTGCACTAGGTCCCATCCCACCTGATGTACCACAACTATTAGCAAAATCATATTACAACCTTAACTCGCCACACTCACTACCACAGCCGCATCCACCACCTCACCCACCACTATCTCTGCCACTCCCAACCATAATCGCTACAACAATAATAACTTGATCTACTAACATCGTCACCACAATTAGTTCTATCGTCAACCCCCCCCTCCCCACCCTCTCTACCACTCCCGCGACAACTCTACCACCACAATCGCATCCACTGTTCCTTGGCTGCAGTTTCACTAATCGCCCCCAACCGTTGCACCATCACTAGTCACCACAACCACCATTATGGTCATACCGAGGGCCACGTTTACTTTACATAATTGTTCTCTGTGCTTTGTTCATCATCCCAAGATAAGGATTTTATTCATGCATGTTGTTTTGTTTTATGAATGAAAGCCTTTTTTGGGGGGGGGGGAGTTTAGTTTGGTTGTTAGAAGTTCTTAATAGAAAATTACGAGGGGGAAAAAACAAGTTTGCGTTAGAGTGTGTTAGGTCACTCTTACGATGACAGCGCGTTCGCGACTGGTGGTGTGTATACGACAGACCAGTTGGTGGTGAATGGGAGGCCCGAGGACTCGTGTATAATGTTGTGAATGGGATATCTGGGTCGTCCAATTACGTGGCCACTCTTGCCTAGGTCTTGGGGATTGAAGAGGAGGAGGAGGAGAAGTACCAAGAGAGGAAGGAGGAGGAGGAAGAGTGAGGGGGAAGGAGGAGGAAGAGTGAGGGGGAAGGAGGAGGAAGAGTGAGGGGGAAAGAGGAGGAGTGATAGAATAATTTGTTGACACTTGACAAACTGGATTGTACAATTGAGCTGAGGACGACTTGTTTCTTTGTCAGAGGGAGATATGAGTGTGTGTGCGCGCGCTCGTATTTAGTTTTATCCCTCTCCTCTTCCTCACCTTACTTAATTCCTTACCCTGTTCCCCTTTTCCCCATTGTTCACCTCCAAACCTTGATCTCGTCCTTCCTCAAGAGTTACATTCTTTCGAGTTTCACTTACCACTCATCCTTAGTCCTTTGTGTTCCCACCTCTCTCTCTCTGGCCTTTACCCCCCACATCTCTCCACACATCATCACACCCACACCATCACCCTCCTCTGGCCCTTGGTGGTGGTGGCGGCGATGCGCGGAAAGACATGTTGACCCCTGAGGACGAGCCGTGACCCCCACGCTACCTTGCACTGACCCCTTCCTCCTTCCCTCTGCTGACCACTCTCCCTTTCTCTCCCCCATCCTTGGACCATAACGTGGGAACCTCTGGCCCACTCCCTCCATCCCCTCTCCTCATAACCTCTTCCTTGGGGATATGGGTTTGGGTAGGAGGAGGAGGAGGAGGAAGGAGAAGACGTAAGAGAAGAATGTGTAAGAAACGTGGAGAGAGAAATATGTACAGTCACCCAAAAAATCCTGTCGCGAACCATGAACCCCGAGATTCAGACTCTTGAATCCGAAGCATTTTTGGACAGAATAATGTATCGGTGTCTACTGCTTCGGGTTCACGAATCTGAATCTCGTGGTTCGTGGTTCGCGGCAGGACTTTTTTGGGTGACTGTACATGGAAGCTTAAGAATGTAGGGAGATTCTTGTGAGAAAATGTCAAGATAAAGTGATGTATATTTTTTAGGTGCTTCATCTACCAGAGTTAAATGAAGCATCGTTCTGTAAGTCATATAGTTTTAGGTGCTTCAATTGCCTGGATTAATGAAGCTTACTTTTAGGTGCTTCAACTGCGAAGGTTATTATTATTATTATTTTTATTAGTCATTGTATTTTATTATTAGCTGATGATATTATTATTATTATTATTATTATTATTATTATTATTATTATTATTATTATTATTATTACTTACTGACTTAACAAATGTTTAAAATCATTCAAGAAATCAATGTTGAATTTATTTCCTGCATCTTTTCGAACTATGAGACTCGTCGATATGCAAATATAGGGTTATGACTAGGCAGATGGGATGTTAGTAGACGGAGAGTGGGAGGGATAGAGAGAAGGATGGAATGGATGGATAGGTAAAGCAGAGGCAGTAGGGAGTGGTGATGAACCAGGGGGAGGATGTATAAGATGATTGGAAGGGGCAGTGGAAGGGGATTATCGGCAAGGGTTGATGGGATGGGTGAATGGTCACTTTTTGGTGGGAGGGAATTGAGGGAGGGATTACAACAAGGGCATGACGTGGGTTGTGGGAGAGGAGGAGGCGGAAGAGAGGGTGTAGAAGGAGGAGGAAGGTGGGTGTGGGACAAGAGGATAAGGAATGTAGGAGTGTGAGAGGGGGAGGAAGATAAAGAAGGATGTGAGAGGAGGAGGAAGATAAAGAAGGACGTGGGAGAGATGAGGAGGAGAAGGAAGAAAGGTTATGGAAGAGAAGAAGGAAGAAGGGAGGGTGCGAGGGGGGAAGGGGAGAAGGAATGAAGGGTGTGAGAGGAGGGGGAAGATAACGAAGGATATGGGAAAGATGAGGAGAAGGAAAGTAGGTTATGGAAGAGAAGAAGGAAGGGAGGGAGGGTGCGAGAAAGGAGGATGAATGATGGTCACTGATAGTATCGACCGTGAACACTGATGTCTCATTATGATGTCGATAATAAGGTAAAAATTGCACGGTAATGAATAACCTCTTGTTCATAATGAGAGAGAGAGAGAGAGAGAGAGAGAGAGAGAGAGAGAGAGAGAGAGAGAGAGAGAGAGAGAGAGAGAGAGAGAGAGAGAGAGAGAGAGAGAGAGAGAGAGAGAGAGAGAGGAGAGAGAGAGAGAGAGAGAGAGAGAGAGAGAGAGAGAGAGAGAGAGAGAGAGAGAGAGAGAGAGAGAGAGAGAGTCATTAATGAGACGAAACACCACACACTAATATCCGGCCCAAAGTGTGTTGATTTATTGATCGTATTAAATTTATTAACATCTTATCTGAACTGATCATTATATTGGCTATGTTGATGTGTAGATAATGGTATTTATTTATTTATGTTATTTATTTATTTATTTATGTTATTTATTTATTTGTTATTTATTTATTTATTCCTGTAATTATTTATTTTTGTATTTATTTATTTATTTATAATTGTAAGGGGTTGGAGTCTACAAGCTCTTCGATATGGTAAACCAAAACAAAAGCACTCGAGTTAGGTGTCGTACTCATGGAGGATGATATCTTGGACCTTTTGACCTGATATTATAGCAGTTGTGTGACCTTTTGACCTTATATTATAGCAGTTGTGTGACCTTGACCTTATATTATGGCAGTTGTGTGACCTTGACCTTATATTATAGCAGTTGTGTTGGTCACTATGTATACAGTATAATCCAAGTTTGAAGGGGTGTTGGTGTGTGTGTGTGTGTGTGCGGTGTGTGTGTGTGTGTGTGTGTTCTCTTGTTAACTAATGATGTTTTTTTAGTTAAGGGAGACAGACAGACAGACAAATGCAGTCCCTCCCTCCCTCCCTCCCTTTCTTCCTTACTCCTCCTCGTCTTCTTCCTCTCTCACACTCTCCCTTCCTTTTCCTCTTCTCTCACATCCTGTCTTATACCCCCTTTTCCCTCTTTCTCTCTCCCACTCTCTCCCTCTCACACTCGCTTCCTCCTCCTCCTCCTCTCTAACATCCTCCCTTCCTCTTCTCCCATACCCTCCCTCTCTCTCTCTCTCATACACCCTCCCCTTCCTCTTCTCTCCCATACCCTCCCTTCCTTCTCTCCACACCTCCTTCCTCTTCTCTCCCACACCCTCCCTTCCCTCATCTCCCATACCCTCCTTCCTCTTCTCTCATACCCTCCCTTCCCTCTCCCATACCCTCCCCTTCCTCTTTCTCCCATAATCTCCCTTCCTCTTCTCCCATACCCCCCCCTTCCCTCTTTTCTCTCTCCTACACCCTCCCCTTCTCTTTCTCTCATAATTCTCCCTTCCTCTTTCCCATACCTCCCTTCTTCCTCTTCTCTCACACCCTCCCTCCTCTCTCTCACACCCTCCCTTCCTCTTTCTCCCCCCACAATTCTCCCCTTTCCTCTTTCTCTCCCATACCCTCCCCTTCCTCTTCTCCCACACCCCCTTCCTCTTTCTCCCATACCCCTCCCTTCCTCTTTCTCCCTCATACCCTCCCTTCCTTCTTCCCATACCCTCCCTTCCTCTTCTCTCTCACACCCTCCCTTCCTCTTCTCTCACACCCTCCCTTCCCTCTTCTCCCATAACACCCTCCCCTTCCTCTTCTCTCACAATTCTCCCTTCCTCTCTTCCCATACCCTCCTCTCTTCTTCTCACACCCCTCCCTTCCTCTCTTCTCTCCCCCATACTCCCCTCCTCTCCCTCTTCTCTCCCATAATTCTCCCCTTCCTCTCTCCCATACCCTCCCTTCCCTCTTCTCTCTTACACCCTCCTTCCTCTTCTTCTCCCATACCCTCCTCCTCTTCTCTCTCCCATACCCCCTCCCTTCTCTTCTCCCATACCTCCCTTCTTCTTCTCCCATACCCTCCCTTCCTCTTCTCCCATACCCTCCCTTCCTCTTCTCATACCCTCCCTTCCTCCCTTTCTTCTTTCTTACGTTGCCACCTTGCCTTCACGTAACCATATTATGTTGTAGGAAGATTTGATTATTGATTTTCTTGGGTGATTTTCTTTCTTTCTTTCTTTCTTTCTTTCATTCTTTATTTACACCAACATTAATTCTTAGTTCTCTGGGATGTAAATGTTTTTTTTTTCTCTGTTTCGTGTGTATTAAGGGAATAAATTTCGCCCGACAGAGGAATATTTTGCATAATAGTTTTCTCGTTAAAGTTTGTATGTCAGAGAGAGAGAGAGAGAGAGAGAGAGATAATAATAATAATAATTTGCTCCCCTGATAAGCAGTCATAAGTGTCCATATTTCTCCCCAGGTAATATTATGCTTGGCGTGTTTTTGTGGCGCTTGTACACCTGTTGGACCTTTTTAGGCGGGCCGCGAGTAATACTGATTAGTTGGTAGATGAATAGACTGATAAATGGATAGGTAGGAAGATGCATGGATAGATGTGGATAGATGGACAGATGTGTAGATGAATGGATAGATGTAGATAAATGGACAGGTGTGTAGATGAATGGATAGATGTAGATAAATGGACAGATGTGTAGATGAATGGATAGATGTAGATAGATGGACAGATGTGTAGGTGAATGGATAGATGTAGATAGATGGACAGATGTGTAGGTGAATGGATAGATGTAGATAGATGGAGAGATGTGTAGATGAATGGATAGTTGTAGATAGATGGACAGGTGTGTAGGTGAATGGATAGATGTAGATGGATGGACAGATGTGTAGATGAATGGATAGATGTAGATGGATGGACAGGTGTGTAGATGAATGGATAGATGTAGATAGATGGACAGATGTGTAGGTGAATGGATAGATGTAGATAGATGGACAGATGTGTAGATGAATGGATAGATGTAGATAAATGGACAGATGTGTAGATGAATGGATAGATGTAGATAAATGGACAGATGTGTAGATGCCAGTGGATAGATGTAGATAGATGGACAGATGTGTAGATGAATGGATAGATGTAGATAGATGGACAGATGTTATTCAAATTTAATCTATACTAAAGTTTCATAACCTAACTTAATCTAACCTATCCTATGCTATCCTAACATTACATATCCTATCCTAGCATTACGTATCCTATCCTATCTTTTACTAACGTAACATAACCTAACCTATCCTAACCTAACCTAACATTACGTATCCTATTCTATCTTATACTAACGTAACATAACCTATCCTAACCTAACCTAACATTACGTATCCTATCCTATTTTAATTAATTCTAACGTAACCTAACCTAAGGTAACATTAACCCGCCAGTACAGTACTATAATGTTCCAACAGGGTAAAGAGTTATGGCCGCTCCGTAAATTATAAAGCTCTGATGATAAAACACGTCATCAAGCGGTAACCTGTATTTTGTTTCGTTTTATCTAGATCCTAATTATACTAAGTACCTTTTGCTACTTGTCTAATGAGGCTACATGAATCCAGATGTTATCGTGTGTGTGTGTGTCTGCCAAATGATGTGACGTTTTGTTAGTTAATTTAGTCTTCCCTCCACTGACGCATGTTTAGAGTACCGAGGTAATGTATTGCGTATGGTTATAATGTTTTGGTCTGTCTAGGGAGAGTGTGAAGTGGAATTGTAGGGTAATCTTAGTTGGGTATTAATTTTTTTTTTTTATTCTTCAAATCAAAGTGCCAGCTATTGGTTAGATCTCTCTCTCTCTCTCTCTCTCTCTCTCTCTCTCTCTCTCTCTCTCTCTCTCTCGTAATCCTGTTCCACATTCCCTCTCCGCCCACCGGGTTATAAGCCTGGTACAGATGGTAACTCTCATCTAGTTTACTTTTTTAAAGCTTTGCACATTAATTTATTACGTATAAGATAAAAGCTTATGATCTAGTGGTGAGCGGTGCGTCGGGGCATGTGTGGATTTATTGGGCACGTCCCTGGAGCGTCATAGATCAAGGAGTTTGGGGATGGCTGGCTGGTCGTCTTGCCTAACCAGCGTCAACATTCTTTGGTTTCTTCTTCCTCCTTCTGACGTGACTGTGTGGGGTTGGTGGTGGGAAGGTCATCTGAGAATTATTATTATTTTTTTTTTTCAATCAAAGGCTTTGGAGTTTAGTTTGAGTTTTCTGTTTTCCTTGATGTGTGTGTGGGGGTTGTATGGATATTTAGACAGGTGTGTGGGGTTGTGTATGTATATTTAGACAGGTGTGTGGGGGGTGTATGTATATTAGACAGGTGTGTGTGTGTAAGGGTTGTTGTGTGTATATCTGGACAGTATTGTGTGTGTGGGGGGGTTGTATGTATGGACAGTATTGTGTGTGGGGGGTATTGTTTAGGGGTTTATATATATGGACAGGTGTGTGTGTCAATAACAAGACCAGATGTACAGTGCCAATATTCAAGTCGCTATGTCAGAAGTCAAAGATGGCACCGGGCAGGATTATTTACCGATGTGTGAACTGTGTCGGTATCCTCTAGTGGAGTTTGTCTTCCTCTGGTGTGTCTGAATTTGTCTTCTCCCGTGTGTAGGTCTTGATGTGTGTGATAGTGTGTTTGGCCAGTGTGTGATAGTGTGTTTGGCCTGGGTGTACCTGTGTGGGTGTGTGTAGTGTGTTTGGCCTGGGTGTACCTCTGTGTGATAGTGTGTTTGGTTTGTGTGTAATAACCTACGTAACCTGAGTGTCCTTGTGTGTGTGCATGTGTGTGTGTGTGCTCTAGGTGTAGTGGGGGTGTAATGCATGAACCGTACATGGTGTAGTTAACCAGGGCTTGGAAGTTAACATATGCCCTGGGTTATAATCTCATCCCTACTTGACTTGAATAATGTGCCGATGTTGTATATATATTTAGTCATGTGTCATCATTGTGCCAGTTTATCAGAATGAGTTGTTGGGATGGGAGGTGGTGCCGTCAGAAGCCCCGCGTGGCGAAGGGCCAGTTGAGGGCGGGACATAAGAGGCGGTCCTGTCCTTGTCGGCGGCACCATCACGCACCCTTGTAGCCAGACTCTCAGTTTCGGACGTTTGAGATTACTTTTGTTGTTTTGAGGACCCATTAATTGGTAGCTGATTTGGCGTGTAAGTGGTTTTAGTTAAAATTATTTAAAGGTTTATTATGTTCTTTAGTCCCTCAGTTAATTGGGAGAGGGTCGTTATCTCGCGTGTTTACGACAATTGAGGTTCTGGTATTCAGGGCGGGGATAGAGCCAGCCAGGGGGGGTCTTAAGGAATGCCTGGGAGGACGGGAACCTTTCCTCCTGCTCCTCATGGTGATGGGGAGGGGTGGCGGCGATGCTTCTGATGGTGGTGGTGGTACGGGTGCCTGGCCTCTCTCACCAGCTGTTATCTTTAGAGCAGCCGAGATGACTCCGAGGAAGGGGGGGACAGGGAGGGAACCCCATCCGAGGCGGTGCTGAGCAGTGAGAAGCTGTTTAGCATCTAACAGCATTGAAAAAAAAAATTAGTATAGACGCCTTGGTCATTTTTTAACAGAATGAGGGATAGAAAATCAATGCAACAAATATGGATGAAAAATATATAATCGATAGTGGAAATGATAGATAGACGGAGAAAGCGCGAGAGGGAAGGAGTTGGGGGAGTAAGGGTGGATGGTTGATGAAAGGGGGAGATAGTGTCACCAGGGGGAGATTCGAGAACGACAAGGTGAATGGTTGATGGGCGGGGGGCCCTCGTGGTGATGACACTGTTTGACACGCAGGGGTGATACCTGAGCACTTGATAGGTTACTGTTTCCCCACACTAGATTATAGAACGTAAGGAGTCATGGGAAACGAAGATATGCTTTGTGAACGCTATATTTATTATCCCGGAACGGAGAAGTGGAGAATATACAGATTTTTGTCAGTGGTGAGACCATACACGGGTGAATGTGGTTGAGGGGAAAAATGAGTCGACAGCTCCTGCGAGAGTGACAGCAGCCGTGCAACTTTTAGTATGGATCGAAAAATGGCAATTTGGTGTATAAAAATGTAAAATTTTAGAGTACAAAATAGAAATAGATTATTGCTAGGTGTATTTCTGATGCTTCATGTATGCTGTTTTGAATGTGTTGGTGTTGCTAACCTAACCTAACGGCAAAAATCTGATAAAACAGACGTTTGTGCAGAAGTGTGTTTGGATAACTTCACACGTGTTGGTGCTGTGTCTGGTGTGTTGCTGTTTAATGCCGCTTATAGTAATTTCCGGCCGTCTGAGGTTTGAAGACTAACTGATACCTTGTGAATGTTCCTGTGCATCAGTTATAAGAAGAGAACTGCCGAGTAGGAGAGTAATAGAGTGTACCCTGTCACTACCTGCTGTACAGAGGGAAAACACTAGCTCACCCCAGCTTGTTGAGAAGACATCTATTACACAAAAGGTTTCTTAAGAATCTTGTGAGATTTTTTGTAGCAGGAACACTTGAGGTCACCTGAGGCAGACAAGATTACGAAGGTTGTGTGTCTATGGTTGGGGGAGGGGGGGGTGGGTGTCCAGTGAGGAGTCTGGCTGTGTGTTTGTGTAACCCGAGACCCCCCCAAGGGCAGTGAGGGTTATATTTATCGTGTCAACATGTTAGTGACACACGTGAACTCGGCGTGGCCGGCCGCTGCTTGTGTAAACGGGCCACACTTCGCCAGGCAGGTGTTAATGGTCGGGATTTGGCCTCCTGGTCCCGTCTCCGCCTCCTTCCCCCCAATACGCTGCCGATGCTGTCGCGGGTAGCTTATTCCTCATTCTGTCTGTCGTCTCTTGGCCATTGACTGGGTCTTCAGTGTTACTTTATTCTACTCTCTTCATCCACGGTCCCGTCCTTCTGCCTGCCATGCCTTGGGTCAATTGTTTGCCTCTGCATTCTTCTACGGTCTGTTCTGGTTCCTCCAGTTTTTCTTGTACTAATTTGCTTTTGTTTCACGACTTTCTCTCTCCTGTTGACACTCCCTCGTGGCCCTGTTCTTCTGCTTCCTGGTGTCTTGGTCTTTTGTTTCCTCCTCGTTCATTCCCTCTGTCACAAGTAGTGTTGTGCGCTCTCTCTCTCTCTATCTTTCTGTCTCGTTAACAAATTCTGGTAGTATAGGTCGCCCCATCTGTCCGTGAGTCCGTCTGGTACACTATCTAGTGCATATCTCTGCTTCTGATGGTACTGTACTTCACTCAACACAACACCAAATAGTCAAGGTCCCCACAGCTGAAGGTCATTTTGATCTGTTTGTGTTTGGTTGGATCATAACTGTTGAACTTGGAGGGCGTGTTGTGTATACCGAAGCTGCCCTCTTGTTGCTGATGTCTCTCGTACTCGTGCTCCTAATTAGCTGCCGTGTTCTGATATTTTGCCGTCGTCGCTGTCATTAAGCCGTCTACTACACTGTTGTATCTGTTTACAGTATCCCTCTAGGAAGGTACACGTTTAGAAACCTACTGTAGGTATGTGTATGGTAGCTACACCTGGACCTTTCTATGCTCCTGGCCGTTTTTATCATCGTATCCACCGTGATATTTGTTTCCCGTAGATGTACAGTACAGGAGGAAGTGGAAGAATGCATCACGGATTTACTGCCTTCGATGACCCGCTCTGCTCATCTCTGTCTGCCAGTTCAGTTGACAGAATAAATGGTAAAGAATACGCTCTGTGAAGACAATGATGGTGTACATTCCTGCTCGTTTGTCTTGGATGTGCGACTTCCTCAAGGAACTCTTAACATAATACATGGAGGAAATGTTGTAAACACTCATCATAATTTGTCGTTGCTGTCTCTTATGATGAGTGTAACTTGTTTGTGCGCGTTACTGCTAGTGTTACCTAAATTGGTGATGCTACTTAGTTCTCGTAGGTTGTTCCTTGCCCTCCCTCGTGGTACATGCAGGTGTTGACTGAGTAATGTTATGCGGGGCGGGGCGGGATATTCTCTGCCATATAGGGTCAGGGGATGCTCTTGTGTGTTAGTGACAGGCACATGCTTGCACCGTGGACACCCTCGCTCACCTGTACTTGGCTCTGGGATGCTTCAACTTGTGGGGTGTTTACCTTGCTGTCCAGGTGAAGTAATATTAACTAAAAGTCCTAAGATTGTAAATTTAATCACATTTGGTAGTGTTTGAAAAAAAAGGGAATTTTCTTTAGTAAAATCCCGTCTTTACATCTATATGTATAGTTCTCATTTAATAACCGAGATTAACTGAAATTTAACCTATACCAGTATATCGTTGCTATGTGGCTTAAAATTGATATTCTGTATATTCATCTACATGTTTACGCCAGTCATGTCCCCGTGTTTGATTAAAAAGAAAACAAAGTGAACGGGGATGAACATTTTTTTCATTAATGGTCTAGTTCATTCAAGCTCTTACGTGTGTCTTGTGATTGTGTGGAGGCCATATTATTAGACGGTCGTGGGTGTTGATGTTGAGTTATTGTAGTGAGAGTAATGGAACGGGAGGACGTCGGCTCTGAGATAGTTGTTAGTTCAGGAGAGAGGGTGAGTACAGAGAGAGAGAGAGAGAGAGAGAGAGAGAGAGATTTTTTTTTATTATTAAATTACTGTGGTCCTTTTAACCCAGATCATGCATATTTTTATGTTTACGTCAGAAAAGGGAAGACTATACCTTTATCACAGCAAGATTAGAAACCTCTTAACAGCAACACTTATAAGCTGAAATGGAGGCAGTATCTCTGGTGTGTGGAATTCGACCAGGTTGTGTTTTTTATTGCCATCTGCGCTTGAGTGAAAGTTTACAAAATAGTCCCAAATGTTTATTTCTTGAGCTCGGGCTGTGTACATTGTTAAGTGAGGATTACGTGCATTTTTTTCTAACAAGTTCCCACCTACAGATACTTTTTTTTCTTCCGGGAATGGGGGTGGGGAGGGGGGTCTGTGTGTATGTATGTGTGTGCGTGGTTGATAAGAGATGGAAGTGTGTGTATGTGTGTGTTGAAGTTATACAGTATATTCAGTGTTTACAGAACCGCGGTCGTGCTGCTGTAGAAGGAAGAAATCCGGCTTGTAATGGTGTGGTGGCGTTGTTCTCCGTGTGTGTGGGGGTGGGGGTGGGGGGGTGGGGGGTAATGAGAAGTATAGCTTACTTTGTTTATTAAACGTTCATTGTATGTATGGACGCTGGTGTGGTTCGTCTCAGCTTTTGAGATAGAGTGGGGAGGGGGGCAGCTGCGTCTCTTCCTTTCTCCGATTCACACGTCACCTCCGCCTCTTCTCCTTCTCTCCCTCCCACTTACCTACATTGATTCCCATCTTCCCACGACTCGCTATAAAGCTACCTAATGTCTTCCTATCCCCACACATCTCTTTCTCCCAACCCCCCACATCTCGCTACCTATCCCCTATCCTACCCTCCGCTTCTCTGCCTCTCACCCCCACGACTACCCACGCATCCTCCCGTCGCCTATTGTGTGTCCTGTCCTACACACCACCACCCCCTAGACGCCTTTGTGAGGGCGTGACCACAGACTCCTCCCAATGTTTACAAACAAACGGAAAGCGTGAATGTGGTGTAATGAAGGCTTCAATAAATATGAGGCCCAGGAACACCTCCCAGTGAGAGGAAGAGATAAGGCCCCAGTCACTAACTTGTGGTTGGTGGAGGGGGGCGTGTAATAAACGCTTTGGTCCACTCACTCCCTTACCTCACCTTCATTATATCTGCGTCCTCCTCCCTCCCCCTCCTTCAGTAGATCTGCCTCCATCTCCCCTCCCTTCCGTTGTAGATATGCCTTCCTCCTTCCCACGTTTTTTTCTCGGCGGGTACACAGGCTGTTAATGAGAGTGAAAGTGGGTTCCCTTAGGCATAACTGTCCGCGAGGGGAAGTGCTCATACAAGATAACAAATTGTGTGATGGAAGCGTGATATGATAGAAGTATTTAAGTGGGTGAAAGGAATCAATAAAGGGGATATAGATAAAGTTCTTATAATATACGAGCAGGATAGGACTCGGAGCAACGGATTTAAGTTGGATAAGTTTAGGTTTAGGAGGGAGATAGGAAGGAACTGGTTCACAAATAGGGTGGTAGACGAGTGGAACAAGCTTAGCAACTTTGTAGTAAGTGCTGGAACGCTGAAAAGTTTCAAAGGGAGGCTGGATAGATTCATGGATGAGTGGTAGTAACTCTCGACAGGAGCTGCCATGCACAGGCCAACCAGCCTATTGCAGACTCTTTATTTTCTTATGTTCTTATGTTCTTATACACAAGGAGGTAGACAGTATACCACCTTCACTTCCCCAACTGTTAAGTTTGATACTGATTCACATCTGGGTAAATTTGGGGGTGTCGTGTGGGCGAACCAACGATTATAAGGACGAGGCGAGCCCTGAATACACACACGGGAGCAGCAGCCTTTGGGTGTTAATAGTAAGAGTATATATATATTGACTAAGCGGTAGGAGAGGGGGATGCATGTAGGCGTATATGGTAGGAGGGAGGGGATGCTCAGCTGGCGTGTAGGTCTGGAGGGACGATGGGCCAGGCACAGTGGGACGCCTCGGCCAAATTAAGCCACTACACACAACCTCTTTCTACTCCTCCACTCCCCCCCTCCCTCCTGGTGTCACACTCTTCACATTTATCTAGTGTTGCTGCTGCTGCTGGAGATGTTGCCGTTATTTACAGCTCAGCATCTCTCTCTCTGCTGCCGACTGTCTGTTGGTGAGGCTGCAGCCGTCAACCATCGCTCAGCAGATGTCCCAACACTCGGATTTATGCCGACATTTTTAAATTTCCCGTTTGTGGATGATGGAGTTTATGCTTGGTAATATTTATTGGCGCTGTGAGCCTCTGTTTACTTGTTGCTTTATTCACTGTATTTATGTTGAGTTTTTGTACGTGAAAATTGTTGGGTCTTCAGTGTTTGTCACATCATTGTTTTAATTTATTAAGATTGTGTTACACTGTATAATGAGAGAGAGAGAATTAGTTTGTGTGTGTGTGTCTGTCGTGTCTTAGTCTTCTTATGTCTTTCTGTGTGTTCTATACATAAAAACTGGTCCAAGAGCCAAGCCAGCATCTCAAACTGAAGACAGGAGAGGACTGAATACTCCTTGTGGTATACGGTATCCTCCAATCAGCTGTTTAGTGGCCATTTCATGTGATCCAATAATCAGCGTGTGTGTGTGTGTGGGGGGGGGGGTTATACCTGACTCTCTGGGTTTCCTTTGGAGGTTATTCGAGGTGCTTTCTTCTTCGGTCACTAGGTCATTGTTTATATAGGCCTATATATATTTTTTTTTTTGGCCTTAGACTATTTGTTTTATCTTAGCAATTCTTGATCCTCTCGCTTCCTCTCATTTATTTTTCGTGTAAGAGAGCCTAACAAGTCGCCTAAAATTATTTACGATCTATGAAATTGTATTAAATCTGGACTTAACCATTTAATTTGAATCTTGTTGCGATAACTTGGGAGACACACCTGCTCGGGGAGGCTGGAGTAGAGTGGAGGAGGAGGAGGCTGGGTAGGGGAGGAGGAGGAGGCTGGAGTAGAGTAGAGGAGGTGGAGGAGGAGGTTATGGTAGAGTAGAGGAGGAGGAGGGTTATGGTGGGGGAGGGGGAGGAGGAGGCTGTAGTAGAGGGGAGGAGGGGGAGGAGGAGGTTATGGTAGGGGTAACCAGAAGTTGTCTCTATTGTTTTTGGTCTTCCGAGGAGCAATCAGGGAGTTTATGACCATAAATGTAGCTCTGTTGCCTCTCCCTCGTCCCTCACCTCTCACCTCTGTTTCACCCTTTCTCTTGGCCCCCACACCTCTCCTCCCCTTGCCCTGTCTATATCACCTCTCACCACCACTCATTTCCTTCGCTCCTGATGTGTCAAGCCCTCATGACCCATCTGGACGACCCGGTTGTTCCAGTGACAGCAGCACCTGGAGGCGACACTCCCCCATGCGTCATCGGGACTTTTCCAGGAAGTGAATTATTCGCGCGAGTTGCCTCCTACCTTCAGTAAATGTTTGAGGATTAATCATCTTATGCACTGTCAATAGTGTGGCGTCATCTTGGGTGTGTGCGGGTAGCCTACTGATTAAAGCCTCAGCTGTTTCGTACTGTGGAAAATGTAGAAGGCGTGAGGGAGGTGAGGAAGACGGTGCAGGACACTAGCAGGATTCACGCGGATTTTTTGGAAATTAGTAAATATATTTTTCAGCAACTGAAATGTGTTGGAAAAATAAGATATTTTACTCGTGGGCTGTGGAGAAATTATGGAGAAAAACGAGTAAAAATAATTCTTTTGTCATTTTTTAAGGTAATATCATTGCATCGAAAATCATTTACAGTTGAAATTTTACCCAAAACACTGAATATTTACTCTGGGATAACATTTGAAAATTGTTTTGAATATTTTTATTTTGTAATACTTTAGGTAATATTGAAATTATAGTTCATACAATAAATACTTAGTGTTATACAGAATTGGCATGTCCTACTTAAAAAAAAATATTAAGGAAAGTTTAATTTGGAAAATGTGGTTGTGGGTTATGGGAAAGTTTTAGAAAAAATATAAGGCATCAGATTACCAAAGTTCTGCTCATTAAACATTAACCTTTTTGTATTCCCCTACATAACTCACTGATCACGTGTGTGTGTGTGTGTGTGTGTGTGTGTGTGTGTGTGTGTTTCACCAAGATGTACAAAAAAGTAATACGGCAGATTTCAGTATTTATTTACTCACTCAAGCCAACCTGGTTACAATTCGACTCAAAGTCAAGCCAAAGCAGCGAGTTAAGAAGTCATAAAGTTTATAATTTGCAATAAAATCTGATTTCACGAGTGTTTTTCTTGCAGTCGACTGTTTTGAGGTGAAGTAACTGACCGTAAAATAGTGTAGGATAAATGTCACCATCCATTTCAAATTGATGGTTTTCCTTTAGGCAAAACATCAGGACCTCCTCTGAAGATGGCAGCAGAAAGTCGCTCACTTCTTACAAACATCACGAATACCTTTCCAACTTGGACTTCCTCTTTTTCTTTAAGGTGTAGCAATATTTACCTTCATTCTTCTTTTGTAATTCGATTGGTATGTTCCATGTGAGGGCTTGTTATGAGGAGGGGGGGAGGGGGGTGTCGGGTGCTGGTGGACGTGTGGGAATGTTAACTGGATCATAAATGGTGGCGTTGTGTTGGGTGTGCGGCCACTGTTTGTCAAATACCGCACCCAGGTATGTCGGTGCCCCGCGTCGTGTGCCCTTAACCCTCTCTCTCTCTTATCATATGCTGGGTCCTGAGCCATGTATGTGCACACTCACTCAACCCTTCATCCTCCTCCGCCCCCTTCTCTCCCTCCTGCTGATTACCACTACTACTTTTACTACTTTTGCTGCTTATTACTGTGGTTCCTGCTGCTGCTTTGTTGGTTGGCTGTTTTTGGTATGTAAAGAGAAGGGGATAGGAGGATATCAGACGATTATCCACGTAAAGGGACAAGAGTACACACACACACAGGGAGCATGCACAATAAATTAAAGAGTCCCCGTGGGATTTTTCTGGTGAAAATAATCCACTCTTCTAGATGTGTTTATAGGACCCCAGACATTAATAAAATAGTTGTTGACAGTCCTCTCTCTTGGTATGGGTCTCTACAAGCAGCTCCAGATGGCTCGCGAAGACCTGGATCATTTAGTACTCCGTCATGGTGAGCTGCACATTGTCATGGCACAGCTACTCACTAATGGCTCTTACATTGAGAATAGTGGTTTAGACTTATGCTGGACAGAGGCAGATCTGTTAGGCCCAACAACAGTCAAGCAAATCTTAGACGGAAGACTTGAGAAAAGGGAAGTTGAGGCATACGTAGTCACTTTACAGGTCCTTTTAATGATGTACTGTATCAAGAATCTTTTTTTCAACATTATCCAGAACTAGTAGATAAGCTTTCAGCCGCTGCTGAAAACCTCAGAGAAACATGAATGGAAGGCACCTGTGAGACAGTAGGGCATACAAACATGATACGCGTGGTGGAATCTCTGCAGTTAATGACAGAGTTTGATTCTCAGGATGGCCACAAGCCAATGCTCATTGTAATGAAACAGTACATGCAGATGGTGTTGGAAGTGCTCCAACTCATCAGGTCTGTCCGAACAGATGACTGGAACCTACACCTACTTGCCACCAAGGCATTCACCAAATACTTCTTTGATGACAACAAACTCAACTATGCACAGATGATGCCAGATTATCTGACAGACATGGAGTCACTGAAACAGTCTGATGCCGTCAAGAACCAGGTGTTTGAGAGCGAGGGAGTACCACAACCTCCTTCAGGAAGCTGTTATCCTGCAGAGACTGGCCGGGGTGCCACAGCTCTGGGTTCACCAACGAGGCACCATATGCCATTGGGATGGAGCTTTGCCCCGGCCAGACTTTGGAAAACTTTACTGAAGCTCAGGTCCCACTTCCAAAAGCAACCGCTCTCCACAACTGCCTCACCGTCCTCCGGGAGGTGTGCCGGATCCTCCACAAGGCCGGTTACGCCCATCGGGACTTCCACGGCAGCAACATCATCGTGGAGCACACACACCTGCCTACCTGCTTATACGAGAGGAGTATATGTGGGCATACAAGAAGCGGATACTTAGTGTGTGGATGGGGCATACACAGACGGGTGTTGGCACGGCAAAGTTGAGGGGTAGTGGGGCGGGGCGTACCTAGTCATAAGGGAGGGAGGGGCGTGCATGTGTGTGTGTGTGTGTGTGGGTGTTAGAAGCTAAAGATGAGAGGAGGAGGCATATGTGGACGAGGAGAAGAGAGGAGCCCGGGCATGTGTGGAGGAGGGTGGGGCATACATGTGTTGTGGTGGAGGAAGGGCGTGCGTGAGAACGGCGTGTGGTGTACCGTATAAGGAAAGCGGGTGTCAGATAACCCCGGTGGGCGTGCGGGCGGGCTGACCGGCCATGTACTCCGCCCACCTCCACAATGCATTTTCTTTTTAACTCGAAAATTGGCCTCGGGTGTCATAATGTGTGTGTGTGTGTGTGTGTGTGTGTGTGTGTGTGTGTGTGTGTGTGTAAAACTAACTCGGGAATCCCAAGTCACAAACATAATATACCTGAAGGCTCTTCCCCCCCCCCCATATTTCACCTAACCTAACCCCTAGGAGGCAGCGTTAGGGTGGTAAATTTTGAGGTGAAATAAACTAAGGGAGGCGAATCTTAAGGTGATCCGTTTTGCACCTTACAAGAGGAGGAGTGTGTAGCGTGTTGGGTCAGTCTCCGTGTAACTTTACTGTCATTTTTAGACATGACTTCAATGCCCTACCTTACGTCAGCCAGTTAGGTACGTGGTTGGGTGATAGTTATTAAGTACCCACCGAAAATGACGAACGTGTCCTCAATGACCGAAAATGACGAACGTGTCCTCAATCACAGCCTGGGAGTCACACGGGAATGTTAGGAACGTCAGATCAGGAGTTATGTAAAAGTATCGAGCTCATGTTGAACGTATTCTGAAGCAGATTTATTATACGTCAGACAAAACACTTCCCCCCCCCCTCCCCCCGGCGCCTCACCTGTAGCAGTAATTCACGATTTTGTGTACCTGGACATCGTGGAGAAGCATAACAGCAAGTGTAGGAGTTGTGACAGTGACCCTTTACCCGGAATGCCCCCCCTCCCCCTCCCCTCGGTACAGTGGTCGAAATACCCCTTAAAATCCTCTACTGGCAATAGTGGTTACATCATCCCCGGTGCCAGTGGTTAGCACCATCCCCCGGCATAGTGGGAAAGTCACATCATCCCCGGTACAGTGGCGATCATCCCTGGTACAGTGGTTACATCATCCCCGGTACAGTGGTTACATCATCCCCGGTACAGTGGTTACATCATCCCCGGTACAGTGGTTACATCATCCCCGGTACAGTGGTTACATCATCCCCGGTACAGTGGTTTCATCATCCCCGGTACAGTGGTTACATCATCCTCGTTACAGTGGTTGACAGAGAACTTTTAACACCCTGGGCTCCAACAAGGATGACTCATAGTTGAATAATGGTAAGGTGCGTCTTCGCTAATATTTAATAAGAGTTTCATCATCAATAAAGTCTTTGTTCTGTGGTGCAAATTTCTCCTATTCTCGTCGCCAAAGCCAAGCCTTTTTCCCACCGAGGTCCTGAATATGTGGGTGGGGTGGACGGTGGGTGGTGGCGCGTAGACAGGTGGGTGATGGGTGGTCTGGTGGTGGGCCAGGAGTCACCCACCACCACCATCACCGCTGCTGGGACAATTATAAGCTTATGACGATGGTTGGGAGATAAGGGATTAACGCCTAAATTGTTTATTCCGGGGACGCTCGCCTTGCCTCTCCTCCCCTCCTCCATGCAGCTTGTCACCCCCCCCTCCCTCCCTTGTTTGCCTCGCCCGTGTTTGTTTGATGTTGTTTATTTATCTAATTGTTGTGTTGATTACATGTGGTAAATACTGAAAGTGATCACCTTCGTTATATACCTGAACAATAAATATTTCCAATAAGTTAAATATTTTTTTTTTTTTTACAGATCTCAGACATTATTAGATGTAATACTGTTTTTGCTTGGTATATTCTTGTTTACTGTACCGTATATTATTTATTATCACAAGTTACATAACCGGTACTTCTAAAAGGTTCCAAATTATCCCACCTGACCAACTAGATGCATAGCCATTATTCTTTTTATTAATCAGTTTTTATCTTCAGCTTCTGTACCGTGTGATGAAACAGCTGACTCCGCCATACTGTACTAGTTGTGTTAAGCCGCAGTCAATTTAGGGTAATGGTCCAAGAGGTGCAGTAATTGGGTGACCTGTGGCTTCACCTGGCAGTCAGTCAGTCCTCTCGCCTTGTTGATGTGTAATCTTCCAGTAATCCTTTATTTCTTCTTCTTTCCTCTCATCCGTCCGTCTGTCCACTTCTTACCCTGTTCTTCTTGATGATTCTTTCTCTTATCCTCTTCTCTTTTTCCTTCTTTCCCTCTTTATCCGTTCGTTTACCTTACATGTCTACTAATTTATTTCCCCTTTCTATCCCTCCGTCTCTACGTCTTTTCTTCTCCTTTTCCCTCCCAGCACCACCCCCTTCCCTTCTTTCATTTCACTACCTCACCTCCCCTTTCTCCCCTCGTTCCTTCCCTCCTCCTCCTCCCTTCATTCTTCCTTGTCCCTTCCTCCTGTCGCACATTTTGGGTGAATCTGTTAGTCCACTTGAAACTGACCCGACACAGATGTCAAACCAGGTCAAGGCGGCCGCGGGGGGCAGATGGCCAGGTTGTGCGTGACCCTGTTTGTGATGCTCGTGTGTGTGTGTGTGTGTGTGTGTGTGTGTGTGTGTGTGTGTGTGTGTGTGTGTGTGTTATTCTCGTGTTTGTGTTGTTGATGATATTGTTTGTGATGATGTTTTCCTGTGTTTGTATTGCTGTTTGTGTTTTGACGTATTGTTGATGTGATGATGCGAAGTGAGCAATTAATTTGAGAAGTTTATTAAAGATGCTATTAATAGATATATTTTTTAGAGGGAATTAAACATTGAATTTCATCTGGGTTTTTTTGTGGGTAATATCATTGGACCGCACAACGACTATAAATGGGAATTCCAACGCTAAATGTATAATGACGTGTTATGCACTTAAAATGGGTCCTCTTGTGTAATGCATTGACCAGCAGTTAACAGGACGGACAGATTATATTTACCTATTTACTCTCGATAAATAGGACAGCCGTAATTTAGTTGGGTCAGGTTACATTTATTCCTGATCAGTTTGATATTTCCTTGGTGAAATTCATTATTTAAGGATGTTACACACTCTACCTACAGTTCAATGGGTTCAGGGGGCTTAATGTGCAGTAATGGAGAGAGAGAGAGAGAGAGAGAGAGAGAGAGAGAGAGAGAGAGAGAGAGTTTTTGTAAGGACTGGTGTTCAGCTGAGATTCATCATGTTAATAAAAAGTCGTTGCTGTTAAGTTTGTGATGGTAACGAGAAAATATATGTTCCACAGCTTAAGGTGTGTGTGTGTAATTGCTTGCATATTTGCTTGGCTGGTTGACTTCCTGGTTTAGGTTTAGGAGGGAGATATAGGAAGGAACTGGTTCATAAATAGGGTGGTACAAGCTTAGCAACTTTGTAGTAAGTGCTGGAAAGATTTAAAAGGAGACTAGATAGATTCGTGGATGATAGAGAGTGGTAGTAACTCGACAGGAGCTGCCATGCACAGGTCATCCGGCCTATTGCAGACTCCTTATTTTCTTATGTTCTTTTGTTTGTCTGTAATAACCTGTCGTGCTTGTTTCGTTCTCTCTTTGGGAAGTATGAAGGGACAAACGTATATATAGATAGGTAGAGATAGAACGGAGAAGTGAAATAATATGAGATAAAGAAGAGAAAAACGAGTAGAAAGGACGGTGTAGGAGAGACCAATGGTGGGGGAGGGGGGTGGGGGCTGTTGGAGTAGATCATAACTTGTGTCAACACTCACCAGCCTCGCCACCGTCACCACCACACAGCTGTTGCTCCTCCACGCCTCTTGTCCACCCCATAAACCTGGACCCCCATCAACACCACCACTACCACCACACATCTGTCGACCCCTCCCCCCCCCTTCTGGTGTCTCCGCTTAGGTGATGATAATTCTTAGGGAAAATTGGGAAGAAGGGAGAGGGAGTAATAGGTCTACGAAAGGAATAAATGAAGTGAAGGGTGATAGGCCTGTTTAGTTAGGGAGAGAGGGGGGAGGGGGGAATGGTGGGACTGGGAAGACAGGGAGAGGAGATGACTGTATAGGGAGAGAAAGGGTGATTGACTGGCATCGTGAGGGAGAGATTGACCTTGGAAGATGGGGAGGGGGGGGGATAGGGTAATGTAATGATGGTTTGATTGGCGGCGAGGGAAGGGGGCGGGAGTTAGGGGGATGAGATTCCGTACCTAGGGAGTAAGGGTGGATAGGAGAAGCTTGCTAAGGGAAGAAGGGAGGGAAGGGGTCTCTGAAGGATGGAGGGAGGGAGGGCAGGAACTTCCCTCCTTTACTCCATAGTGTCCTTGTCCAGCGGGTCGTGCACATACCGTGTAATATTCATGAGACTCACAACAACACTGGTAATACATCACCACGCACCATGTTGCTGCTATTGGGACGACCTGCTGGTGTTGAGGTCGTCCTGTCTGATGATAGTGGTTGTTGTTGGGGGCGGTGGTGGTCGTTGTCCTGCTGGTACGACTTACCGATAGTGCCACTACTACCAACACAGTCACTCTCTCAGGTACAACTAACAGGTATTGGTTAACGCAGCAGCGGCAGTAGTGCTCTCGTGGTCATCATATTTCATAACACTGTACCGGTAATAGGGTGGTGCAGGTGGGTGGTCATAACGCTGGTGGGTGATTACTGGTCGTTGGGACGGGCTCTGGCTGTTATTAAAATATCCTAACCCGAGAATTTAGTGTACGCGTCTACGATGTGATTATGTAGTTAGGGAATCACGTGGGGTATTTTGTCCTGAATAGGGAAGCTTTACCTGGCATGCAAATGAGATGTGGATGGAATGTCTCTTCTCCTCCCGCTGGAATATATCACCTGTTGAGTTACTACTGGGTAATGGACTCCTGCTTCTGCTACCGCCTCGTGCCCTTCTGGCTGGGTGGTTGACTGGGTCTCTGTTTGTCTGGATCCTGTGTTTTACTACTGGGTATAATGACCTTGTTTCTGCTCCCACAGGGTTTAGGAGAGACAGAGACAGAAGGTTGGGGGGGGGTAGCGAACATTCCCTGGTAATCCCTGAATTATCCTAACCACATATATTACCTTCTGTAAATGCAGGTTTATATTGTTATTCACTCAGTGGAAATATGAATAATACTCGAGTTTAAATATGAATGAGGAAGTTAGTACACAAGGCATATAATGTACTTCCAGGTTATTGTATGATGTACTTACCCTGTACATATTTTACTTTATATGATAATGTGAATATGATGTAGTGTATTTACTTTAGAAATTCAAGCTTATTATTATTATTTATTATTATTATTATTATTATTATTATTATTATTAGAAGTAGTAGTAGTAGCAGTAGTAGTAGTATCATCATCATCATCATCATCATCATCATCATCATCATCATCATCACCATCATCATCATCATCATCATCATCATCATCGTCATTATAATCATTAACGTATGCACTTCCTGACGATTCAACATTGGTCTTTTATTTCAGGTATGTGTGTGTGAACTCCCTGTGGCTGTTCTCCAGGGCGGGTGTTATGGTAATATATATAGTCTTAGTTTGGTTCATGTTTCATCGCCCTCCTAGCTCGGTCTGTGAGGGTGTATGGTCATAGCCGTGTTTATAGTCCTGTATTGTTAGTAGTTAAAAATAGTCTTGCTTGTTTGTTAGATTTCATGAGTGTCTGAGCAGAAGTTTTTACAATCTAATTCATCCGGACATTATTCAACTTGATGTATAATTTCATAGATTTCCTCACGTGATCATCTATAGTAACTCCATCATGCCCGGGAACGTTTGTGTAACGTGTAGTAAAGACGTTTATCTGCGTCAAATACTCGGGAGTGAATCCATCATGGTAGGTTTTCTCGTCTGTTTAGTGAAGGTCAATACTGTACTGAAGAGACGCCAGTAGCCGGACCACCACTACCATCCAGCGCCACCCTTATGTCTTCAGCCCTGTGAGTTGAGTTTTAAGGTTCCATTGTTATTGATTATTGGGAAACCTCCTTCAGACTTAGGATATGTTGAAGTTCTTATTGGTTTAATTATAACTCCGGAAACCCTGATGACTGGCTTAAGGTCGTATTGGTTTCGTTAAATCCCTTAAGACCCTGAGTGGTTTAAGGGAGTGTTGATTCAATTTAATCCCATAAGACCTGACAGGGCTTAATGATGGTTCCCTAAAAATACCCACTCCCCCAAGACCCTTACTCCGTCTCTTTCCCTGCTCCTTAAAAAACCCTCCCAAGACCCTGACAAACTCCCTGGCCCTTAACCCCCTCCACTTCCCAAAGACCCTTTCCCTGGCCCTTAACCTGCAAAGACCCTTACACCGCCCCTTTCCCTGGCCTTCAAGGCATAGAGACGGTGTAATCGCGGGAGTCCGTGTTAGCTGACAACTGTATAATTGGTTCCTTGCTTTATTTCACGAGCATAGCGAGGCTTTATGAGTGCTGGCGTGTAAGGGTTGTGAGCCTAAGAGCTGTGTCTGCTGGTGTCTGGTATTAGGAATCATAGGGTCGTGTCTACTGGTGTCTGGTGTTAAGAATCTTAGGGTCGTGTCTGCTGGTGTCTGGTGTTAAGAATCTTAGGGTCGTGTCTGCTGGTGTCTGGTGTTAAGAATCATAAGGTCGTGTCTGCTGGTGTCTGGTGTTAAGAATCTTAGGGTCGTGTCTGCTGGTGTCTGGTGTTAAGAATCATAAGGTCGTGTCTGGTGTTAAGAATCTTAGGTCGTCTGCTGGTGTCTGGTGTTAAGAATCTTAGGGTCGTGTCTGCTGGTGTCGTGTTAAGAATCATAAGGTCGTGTCTGCTGGTGTCTGGTGTTAAGAATCTTAGGGTCGTGTCTGCTGGTGTCTGGTGTTAAGAATCTTAGGTCGTGTCTGCTGGTGTCTGGTGTTAGGAATCATAGGGTCGTGTCTACTGGTGTCTGGTGTTAAGAATCTTAGGGTCGTGTCTGCTGGTGTCTGGTGTTAAGAATCTTAGGGTCGTGTCTGCTGGTGTCTGGTGTTAAGAATCATAAGGTCGTGTCTGCTGGTGTCTGGTGTTAAGAATCTTAGGGTCGTGTCTGCTGGTGTCTGGTGTTAAGAATCATAAGGTCGTGTCTGCTGGTGTCTGGTGTTATGAATCATGGGCCGTGTTGGGTAGCAGTAATAATAGGACTATACATGTCTGCTTGAGTCTAGTGTTACCGATCCTAACCTGACTGCCTCTGCTAGGAAGACATCATAACAGTTCCGCTGGGGCGTGGCGGCACCATCCATAAGAGAAGTAGCTTTAGGGGTTCTCCATGGCGTTGTGCTGTGCCCCCAGACAACTTAGGAGGCTTCTGAACATGTTTACCTCGGAGTTATGGTAAGGGACTCTGGCACCAGGTGTGTGTGTCACGGCTATTGCTATAATGACAATGATAATGATAATAATAATAAAAATAATAATAAAGATAGTTGTAATATTAGTTGTGTATTTGTTCCCTGTGTATTCACATTTTCAGTGAAGTAAATTGCTCCCAGCGTATTTCCTTGTATTTCCGTCTTGAGTTGCAGTGGTTATACAAGTTTTAGTTAGAACGTCAAGTATCACCGCAACAGTGACTTTACCTGTAGGTTCCAGTGACCTGAACTTCCGCAAAGGTACGAATTTTCACCCTTTGTTCCATCTCAATCTCTGCCAAGGTACGAATAGACCAGTTACTCGAAAGTCATCTTGTGCAAATCCGTCCTGGTGTGTTTTTTCTCGTCAGATGTTCCAAGCTCGATTAATCGTGTGTGTACCTGCGTGCGTAGTACTTTTATCAGCTTCTGCGGTAACTAAATGTGTTTGATGACTTACCCCCAAATCCACAGTGTCTTCACCTGAGTGTTATAATACTGAACGTGACCCCAAGTCTCTCCCGGTTTTAACATTCAATATTTTTTCTGCATACTCGAGTGTTATTCCTTTTCTGTGAGTACTGTGACTATAACCTCTTGAGTACGATGACTGGAACTACGGGGAATAAGATGACAAAGTATTTTATATGCAGCATCGAGACTTAACTTAACGCATTATTATTATTAGTAGTAGTAGTAGCAGTAGTAGTACCTTAGTTTTGATAGTGTTCTATATTGTTATCTTTATTGTTAAGGCAGCAGTAGTGGAACGAGCATCAGAACAGGACGCTAAGGGTCGTCTTTTCATTCATACAAGACCGTGACCTTCCCCCACCATCATTAATCTGTGTTACCGCGGCAGCAGCTTGGCTAATAGTGTCACCATCATTATCCTCCATCATTATCCTCGCTAAGTACCCCCCCCCCCCTTCCCTCAGGTCATTATCACTTCAATAGCGTAATTGAGTTCACCTCCAACTGATTTGTAGACTGGGATTTGGGGAAGGGAGGGAGGGGGGGGGGTGGTGGTTGTAGGAGAGGGAATGGTGGTGATGGGAGGGGTAGACCAAATAAGGATGGGAAAGGTGGTGGGTATGGATGAAAGAGGAGATGGTTGTGATATTGAGGAATTGTAAGAGTTTAGGTGAGGGAATCAAGTGGAGACCTCGGGAAAGGTGCCATTTTGGGGAAGGCAAGGTAAGGGTTGGGATTGAATTGGATGTGTGGGATGGGTTGTTGACGAGTAGTAGTAGTAGTAGTAGTAGTAGTAGTAATTAGGGGGATTGGGAGAGGAGGATGAGGAGGAGGAGGTTGTCATATCCCCTCGTCGGTCACAGAGTATCCGCAGTACTTAGGTCTAATAAATGACCCTCTTAAAACGGCCGCCGTGTCATGCGTTGGTTCTCAAAAGGACATTATTGTCATTAATCCCGACAGCGTAAATGGATTTGATGTGAGTAATGAGACAACACGGGCGTTATTAATTGATGTGTCGGGGAGGGGGAGTAGGTGGTTGGTTGGTGGTAGTATTGTGGTGGTGATGGTTGTAAGCCTGTACTGGTAGTGTCATTGTGGTGGTTGGTGGTTAGGTTGTAGGTCCTGTTTGCTGTGTTGATGGTGTTTAAAGTGTTACTGGCTGATGTTACTGTTAAATTGTGATGGTGGTAGATGTTGCTGGTTGTGGTGATGGTGGTGGATGTTGCTGGTTGTGGTGATGGTGGTAGATGTTGCTGGTTGTGGTGATGGTGGTAGTTGTTGCTGGTTGTGGTGATGGTGGTAGATGTTGCTGGTTGTGGTGATGGTGGTAGATTATTATTATTATTATTATTATTATTATTATATATTCTGTTGGTGTATCTGAACAACTGCCTTATTGTATACTCTCAGAAAATAGACCCAATGGTATTTATTAAGATAATCGCGTATTTACCTTAAACAGAATTGAAAACACATGATTCTTGTCTGGCTGGGGCGAGGTAGTGCCGTGCGGGTCTTGAGTTGTGGTGGACGTGAAGGGATAACAATCATAACTGTTATTTATCGTCAGGTACGTGGGATTTATCAGGTGATTAGGTGTGGCAGCTGTGATTCTTTTACCAATCAAGAGTCCAGATCCTCTCAAAGATTCACATGTTAGATTTCTCTCCCTCAGTCCTTCCTCCCTCTCTCTCCCTCAAGTCTTCCTCCCCCGTTCTATCTCAGCATCAACTCATCTTGTTGTCCGGTGTTCATTCTATATTGGGTTCCATATTCGTGTCTTAGTTAAATTGGTCTTTTAAAAGGGGGGTATCCGGCCGTCGCTTGGGGGGTATCCGGCCGTCGTTTGGGGGGTATCCGGCCGTCGCTTGGGGGGTATCCGGCAAAATCGCTTGGGGTATCCGGCCGTCGCTTGGGGGTATCCGGCCGTGGATGTGATGTATTCAAGCATTACCCCCCACGGCAGATGTATGTACTGACCCGACGCTTGCCCCCGTGACCGTGTGTTGGTAATAATCTGTCTGTGGCGCGGCCGAGTACTTAGGGGTAGCCTCAGGCGGAAGGGGGAGTCTTTATTCATTGATCAAACTGTCGTAGGCGATTTTTTCTCTCTCAATTGGTGTGTGTGTGTGTGTGTGTGTGTGTGTGTGTGTCTGTGTGTGTGTGTGTGTGTGCAATTAAATTTGATGCCGCCCAGCAAACATAATTCTTCCCCTTTCCTTCCATCCTCCCTCTTCCCTACTCCTTCCTCTTATCTACTTTTCCTTCTCTTCTCCCATCTTCCTCTTCATCGTTCCCTTCTTCCAACCTTTCCTCCTCCTTCATCCAACCTTCCTCTCCCATCCACTTTCCTTCCATCGCAACCTCCCTCCCTTCCCTCCCTCCCATCCCAACCTTCCTCTCCCATCCCAAACCTCCCCTCCCATCCCTCCCTCCCATCCCTCCTCCCATCCCATCCCTCCCATCCCGTAATACTGCTATGATGTGACATTTTTCTCCTTCCATCCCTACAAATGTTTTTATGGTTGTAGTCGAGAGTGCTCAGGAGAGGTGACATCCCGAAGGTCAAAAGGTGAGGGGGTAGGATGCAGGAAAGGTATTGGGGAGAATGATGAAGAGGGAAATGATGAGGAAAAGGGTTAACCATCATGTTGACTCTAAAGCTCCGGTTGGAATCTGCTGCATTGTGTATATACGTTTTTGTGGTGGTGTCGCCTGTATGCCAAGTCGCCTCTCGGTCCGCCTTTATTGTGTCTGCTGTGGGGATTTATTGTTTAACTTGTCGCTTTGGTATAGTGGGGATGTTTTTTTTTTTTCCCCCTTCCCTCCTGGCGCAGCAGTAAGTCGCCGTCATCATCAACCTCTACAGGCTGAATACCCGCCCTCCACCCTCTTCTTTCTGACCATCTCCGCACAGTGAGCTGCTGCTCCTTTCGAGTTTTATCAATCCATCTGGTAGTTAGTATTTATTAGGGTCTTTCTTATCTCTTGTGAGTCGCTAGTAATTATATCGTACATACTATCTAAAGCAGGTACCTGGGACGGACTGATTACTGTTTAATGAGTACGGAGGTGCATGTGTGGGAGGGGGGGCTGTATGTGGTGCCATCTGGTGCATTCCTTGGCGCCTGTAATGCATGTGTGGTGCATTGCGGCGAGTACCTGAACCTCACCTGCCTCGCACGTCACACCCCCTAAGGACGTCATGTTGTTCACCTTTGTTTACGTTGCTAGCACACACACACACACACACACACACACACACACACACTTTACTACCTCTCATAAACCACTGGAATACTTTGCACTATCATTCTGTCACATACCACTTCCTATTTTTTATTTTCTCTTCGCCTCTCCCCTTCCTTCTCAACCCTCCCTCCCTCCCTCCCTGCATCAGTTCCCTAGGAGACTGTGGCAGTAACGGTCGCAGCCATGCACGACCTTCAGCAGTGGCCACAACAAGTCACATTGTTACACATACCTGGCCAGCCTGTTTTAGGTGTCAAGATGTATAGAGCACACGTTCACCAACACCTCTCGTGGACCCACACACCAACTCATTCACATCCACCCACTCAAACAATCCACCCACTCAGTCCGTCCAACCATCCATCTCCGTATCTACTGTTCTTGCCATAACCCGACGTTCGCGAGCTTGAGTCCTTCACCATGGTTCTTTCTTGTCGCGTCATTCTTGCGTCATGTCACTCCAGCGTCATGTCCTTAAACAGTCATACGTCACTGTACTCAAGTCCCACCGTCTTGAGATGTCTGAAAAATTTTTTTGTCATAATTTCTCTATAATTAAATCAAACAAAATGTTTTTATCTCTAGAAATAAGTGGTACCAGAGACACACGTGGGGCCTGTTTCTGTGAGGGGCTGAGGGAGATGGGAGGCTGTTATTACCAAAGAATAATAATAATAATAATAATAATAATAATAATAATAATAATAATAATAATAATAACACTAACGCACACACACACACACACACCCTGCCCGCTACTCATCTGTCATCCAGCCAGCCAGACATCGGCCCTAGCCTCTCATCCATCACCCATCACCGTCCACTCGAGCGACCCTCCACCAGCAAACACCATCACCACGTGCCGTCGAGGTCAACACGCGGTTAGGGCTCAGCACGTGGCAGGGGGTGTGGGGTCACGAGAACCTTAAGTGGAGGGAAGGGAGGCAGACTGTTAATGGCTGTGTACGGATCTGATTTCAAGAGTTTCAGCTTCCCTTTGGCCTGTGTGTGTGTGTGTGTGTGTGTGTGTGTGTGTGTGTGTGTGTGTGTGTGTGTGTGTGTGTGTGTGTGTGTGTGTGTTCCTAGAATATCGGTTTTATCTGTCTATTTTATTATTATTTCGTCGTGTTGTTTGTATCTTGTTTTCATTTCCAATTGTTACGCGATTTCTTTGGACGCGCCATCTCTCTCTCTCTCTCTCTCTCTCTCTCTCTCTCTCTCTCACAAGAGGTACTATATATATCGCCTTAATCTCCTCACCTCTCAGCCCCCCCCTCCCTCCTTCCCTCTGCTGGCAACCCTTGAGAGTGAGTGGGTAAGTCAAACAGGGGCGTGTCAAGTATTTGTTTGGCGTCCAGCTTTTGCCTGCCACTCTGTAACAGGACCACTGGCTGTTTGATCATCTCTCTCTCCTCTCTCTCTCTCTCTCTCTCTCTCTTCGTTAGCTTCTGTACTTTCTTGTTGCATCCTTGATCACATTTGTAAGTTGTGGTAGCTACGTGTTGTGGTTGGTGCGTGTTGTGCTGTTGTGGTAGGTACGTGTTGTGTTGTTGTGGTTGGTGCGTGTTGTGCTGTTGTGGTAGGTACGTGTTGTGTTGTTGTGGTAGATGCGTGTTGTGTTAGGTGCGTGTTGTGTTGTGGTAGGTGCGTGTTGTGTTATTGTGGTAGGTGCGTGCTGTGTTAGGTACGTGTTGTGTTGTAGAGATACGTGTTTGTTGTTGAAATTTTAAGTTATTCTGATCGTCTACTGTAGAACCTGTCCCTTGTTATTCTGGGGTTAAGCTTTGAGTCCCAGTAACCCCCCCCCCCCATCCATGCCTCTCCTATCAAGAGACAATGAGGAAACGAAAAAGGAAATGAGGCGTGAGGGATAGACGTCACTCATAACTAACTACGGTAAATTGAAAAAAAAGGTGATGTTTTCCCATTCTTAATTGTCGTTATCGATCGTATAGTTCCCCGCGGTTATTGTGGGGTTTAGATAAATCTTTTGATGAGGTGAGGCCATCAACCAGGTATATATATATATATGGGTGTTACGTGTTGGGTATTATAGTGTTATATCTGAGGAGTGGTCATGTTGACAGGATGGTGGGGTGGTCATGGTGATAGATAGTAATTTCGTGGGTTCATGGTATTCTTTTATCATATCGTTGGTAAGACACATTACTGTACGGGGAATCGGTACCTTGATTGGTGTTTGCATTTCTATCTTAAGTGATGTAAACGAGTATTGTATCCAGGTATATAAAACTTTTATGGTAGACGTTCCTTTAGGTTAATTGTAACTAGTTGTATACATTTAACGTTAGGGTGTTTGATCAACAGGTGAACTAAACAGGTGTTCTCAGTCTTCATGGTATGCTTTATGTGTATAAATTTCAACTTCAGCTGAATTAAAAATTGCACATTACTTACGTCCTGCTAAAATTATTATATCGTAGACTGCATTTTTTTTTTTAATATTTACAACACTCAATCGCAGTGGGACGAAGGGACTCTTACGTTGTGCTACACAGAAAGTCACTTGGTTCCTGTTCATTATCTTTAGCGCACTGTACTGTATACTTCAGAATATTCACCGTGTTAAGCGCCTCCCTGTGAAGATGATAGCAATTTCACGGGGATTGGCGTGGTTGAGGTGTGTGGAGTGTGGTGCGCCGCGACATGATACCCCACAATGTGTGGATAATGTAATTAGCGTGTTTGTATCAGGGACCTGCTTGAGGGTGTTTTTACTACCTGTGGCCACATTTGTTTGTCTGGTGGTGGGGGGCGTGCTGGAGTGGTAGTGTGTGTGTGTGGTACCTGGTGGTTGGTGTTGAATGGTGGTGGTATTGGTAGTTGAGGGAGCATGCTGTATGGTGTTATAAATTCAATTATGTGTTATTGAAGTCCGTGAGGTTGAGTTAGCTGGCGAGTTAGGATACTACTAGGTGGCTGGGAGAACCTTGATGGTAGGGTCAAGAAGTTGTTACAGGCAGGGGTGTCGCTCAAGGGTTCTGGTGGTTATGGGAAGATCAATCCTTGTTCTGAGTCCTAACGCCACTCTACTTCGTTCCCCCTTGCCCATTTACGCCCACCACCACCCGCCACACCCACTGACACTTAACTTGCACTCTCCACGCCCATCACGACTCAGCACGCCCTAACACACGCCATCAGCCACGCCCGTCGCCCCTTGCCACCAGCCCCCACGCCCATCACGACCCTGCAGACCCTTACGCCCTTTAGCACCCACTCACGCCCTCCCTCCCCCTCCCTGCGCCAGGTAGGTGAGGACACACGCTGAGCTTCGAGACGTGTTTAGCGCGTGTCTCGCCAATTTAACTTTGTAAGCAAATAAGAATTAACTGACTTCTTGAGAGCGTGACGTTGGCCGACCGTCACGCTATTCTTAGGCCAAATAGGACGGGGTGGGCGTTACTAAATTAATGTTGTGACGGGGTGATTGTTACGGAGGTAATAATGTGGCAGCACGGGGCGTTACGGTGTTCCTTGGATTAACGTGACGGGACTTTCGGTAAGGAAATTTGAGAGGAAGGTTTTACAAAAATATAACAGGGGGGGGGGGCCGCCGGTCCTCGCGGATGGAAGAGCGTGAAAAGGTTGACACATTGACTACCTACTTAGTACATCACTGCACAGTCGGAGGCTGGGAGACTACCTGAGTGATTCCCGCCCCCTCGTGGAAGATAAACAAGGAAGGAGAGACAGCAGGAGAAGAATAAGGAAGAGTATATAAGTAGGATGATAAGCATGATAATTATTGGTAATTGTGAAGATTTCATGCATCCAAATATCGCCTCATCTTGGTCATTCTGTTGATGTTTTCCTGAGAATTGAAAGTCCACTTATTGTACTGTAATACAGAGGCGGATCAGGGAATATCAAAAGCCCCCCCCCCCCCGAGAAGTTGTGGGAACAGGGCGAGCACAGCTAGCCCCACTAGAAGTATTTTGAAATCTGACCAATATCATGGCCATTTTGTGGCCATTTTGAAATCATGTGCACCTGATATTAAATGTTCTGAGGTCAATAGTAACTGCTCTTTATTATAAAAAAAATCATGAGTATAATACAAAGTATTGGAATTTTTTTCTTCCACGGATGAAATGGGACGGCGTCAGTGTCATGTCGTCGATAGGAATGAATTTTTTTAACCCCCAAAATGAAGTCTGATGAACGTAATTGAAATGTATCAGATAAGCCAATCACATATAGATAGGTTTAGTTAGTTGTCTGTAAAATATATTATTATAATCTTTGTTAATTATTATTTTATATCAACCGCTGCAGAGACAATTTTACTGCCTGTACCCATTGTTTGTTTGCTCCTACGATTTTTACTTTATTGAACTTTTTGCGTTAGGTTAGTGGTCCTGCTACCCAAGCTAAAACCCCAATCACTTTGTGTAGTTGTGGCGTAATTTGTGTATATTGTAGGTGCAAGTTGTGGATATGAGCAAATATGGGCGGTTCCTTCTTTACGTGTTGCCTAAACCTTTTACCAACACGTTGTACACCTGTCCAGCATCACTTTCACAAATCCTTTCTGTCACTCTCAAAACTTGTCTGGCGTCACTTTCACCTACCGTCTTCCTTCTTTGTTGACGAAATGTTTCTGTCTACTGTTAGATCTTCAAACGGTATGGATGTTATTGTACCAGGCTTTTGTGTACCGCGAGCTACTATGAGTTGTACCATGGAGCCTGACGGGTCTACCAGGGGGCCACAAGCACTAACACTGAAGTACAGCATGATGGCGGTGATAACCATCTTCGCGTTCGCTGATTGGTCGGTGGACGACGCGTGGGAAGTGGGGGGGGGATGAGGGGGAGGGAGGGCAGGTGAGACTAGAAGTAGGAGGGAGGGTGATGAGGTCAGAGTTTAGAGGTTAAGGTGGAGGACGAGCCAGTCAGGTCAGGTCATGGGGGTCAATTAAGGTCATCAAGATCACCGCAGTTAAGGGCCTTACGTGCTGTGTTAACGAGGGCATCGTAGGTATGTACACGGGAGTTTGTTTACATAACACAAAAACAGCTGATTGGCAGCACGTGAAGGAGGTACGTCACGTGTTGGTGGGTCTCGTGAGGCGGCCTAGAGGACACAGGTGTTGCCAGGTGGAATAAGATAGGCCTTGGCTCTATTGGATTTTGCTGCGGGATTTCAACACGACCTTCTGTGATTATAAGGATGATGTCCGTGCAGTGGTGGTACACAAACTTACATCTGAATATTATATCCAAATAATTTAGTCAGTGTATATCCAGAAAAACAACAATTTAAGACTGAGAGAACACTTTAGTTTTCTTAGTGATTTTAAAACTGAAGGCGTTTAGAAAAAAGGAAAGAAATAAGATCAGATAGAATTCCTTCATTTGTTTTAACTGCGTACAATAGTTTAACTTTATCAAAATGGCCGAACAATAAAAAGAGCCAATATAAATACTAATGAAAATTGATGAAACAATCCTTCTTTCCCTTTGAATCGTGAAGGCAAGGCATTACACACAATCAACAAGGCGGCAATGATATTTATTTTTTCACTTCTGTAAAATAGCAGCATCCATCTTTGCCAACGTCGGGTGTCTTGTCTGGGAGGACGTTGGTGGCAGAGTGGGGGAAACGGGAAGACTGCTGATGAAGATAGTGTTAAGCGGCAGAACTGAGGGAGGGTGAGGAGACGGGGGTAGTGACGTCATCGGGGTGATTGTATTAGTGACGTCATCGGGGTAGCATCATGTAGGGTAGGTGAATACACAGGAGGAAGATTGATGATGTTTTGGTTGGGGTGTGATGTGTGCCGGCGGTGAGGGAGAGACGGCGGTGAGGGAGAGACGGGGTGAGGGAGAGACGGCGGTGAGGGAGAGACGGGGGTGAGGGAGAGACGGGGTGAGGAGACAACGGTGAGGGAGACAGGGTGGGGAGAGACAGGGTGAGGAAGACGGCAGTGAGAAGACGGGTGAGGGAGGCGGCAGTGAGGGAGAGAAGGGGTGAGGGAGACGGTGAGGAGAGACGGCGGTGAGGGAGGACAGGGGTGGGGAGACGGGGTGAGAGGACGCAGTGAGGGGGCAGTGAGGGAGGGCGGTGAGGAGAGACGGGGTGAGGAGACAGGGGTGAGGGAGACGGCGGTGAGGGAGACGGCGGTGAGGGAGACAGGGTGAGGAGGGCAGGGAGGGCGGGGTGAGGGAGAGACGGCGGTGAGGAGAGACGGCGGTGAGGGAGGGCAGGGGTGAGGGGGAGACGGGGTGGGGAGAGACAGGGGTGAGGGAGAGACAGCGGTGAGGGAGGACGGCGGTGAGGGAGGGCAGGGTGGGGAGGGGCAGGTGAGGGAGAGACGGCTGGGGGAGGGAACAGGGTGAGGGAGGGCAGGGGTGAGGGAGAGACGGGGTGAGGAGGGCGGCGGTGGGGAGAGACGGGGTGAGGGAGAGACAGGGGGTGAGGGAGACGGCGGTGAGGGAAGACGGCGGTGAGGAGAGACGGGGTGGGGGAGACGGGGTGGGGAGGCGGTGAGGAGGAACGGCGGTGAGGGAGACAGGTGAGGGAGAGACGGCGGTGGGGAGACGGTGAGGGAGGCCAGTGGGGAGGGCAGGGGTGAGGGAGAGACGGGGTGGGGAGACGGGGTGAGGGAGGGCGTGAGGAGAGACAGGGTGAGGAGACGGGTGAGGAGACGGCGGTGAGGGAGAGACGGGGGAGGGAGCAGCGTGGGGAGACGGGGTGAGGGAGACAGGGGAGGGAGACGGCAGTGAGGAGACGGCGGTGGGGAGAGACGGGGTGAGGAGGAGGAGAGACGGGGTGAGGGAGACGGCGGTGAGGAGAGACGGGTGAGGGAGAGGGGTGAGGAGGGCAGCGATGAGGGGAGAGACGGCGGTGAGGAGACGGCGGTGAGGGAGAGACAGGGGTGAGGGAGAGACAGGGGTGAGGAGACGGCGGTGAGGGAGAGACGGCGGTGAGGGAGAGACGGGGTGAGGGAGAGACGGGGTGAGGTTTGGTCGGTAAAACTGAGGAATAATGTAAATAGCTAAGAAGAGGAAGAGGGTGAGGATTTGTGTAGATAGATAGATAGATAGATAGATAGATAGATAAATAGATAGATAGATAGATAGATTAATAGATAGATAGATGAATAAATGAATACGAGAGAGTTGAAAAAGACAGAAAGGAGGTTTAGTAATTAGCCGAGAGGAAGAATGGAAAGAAGATAAAAAGGGAAGGAAGAAGGGAAAGAGAGAGGGGGGAGGGAAAGGTAGATTAGACAGGGAAGGTGTGTGTGGGAATCATTAGCTATGCAGTGGAAGTAATTATGGGTGTCTGAGCAGGTATATACCCTCTACTCACCCCTCCCTTACCTACTCTACCTTCTCTCCTCCCACTCCTTCCCCTCCTACTCCCCACCATTCTTTCCTTCCACACCCTTTCTCCTCTTCCCCTTCTTTCAGTCCACTTCTCTCCTTATTCCCTTTTTCTTTCCCCATTCTATCTTCTCCCCTCTCTTTTTCATCTCCTTCGTTGACTTTACCATCTCCTCTTTTTTCCTATAATTTCTTTCTATCTTTTATGTTCCTCTCTGCTCCCCTTCTTCTTCATCTTCTCTTTCTTCCCCTTCTTCATCTCCTCTTTCTCCTCCTCCCCGTCTCCCCCCCTTCCCTTTTCTTCGTCCTTCCTTTCCTTCTTCTTCATCCTCCTTTTCCCTTCTCTTCTCCTATATCATTATCAAACATAAGCTTCTTCAGGAAACATGATAATCTGCGAGAGAGAGAGACGCTTAGATAGTAGACGTCAATCTTCTTTAAGTAGAATTTAACTATATTTTAATACTAATCTCCCACCAATAAGTGCTAAATACTCACTTATGATCCAGCAAAGGCCCCCCCACTAGTGCTGGGTAGTCCTGCTTAACTGTATAAATGCGCTGACAAGTACTGGACAAATCACTTTATAGTTACAAAGGCATCGTGAGTACTTGGTATTCATTCATGTCACTTAGGAAATAATCATAAGCACAGGATGGTCATAACAACATATGGGTGTTGATAAGTATTGGATAGTCATCTGTAATGAGTAGTGTCCGAGGTACCGGAATAGTCTTGTTACTAATCCACCCGAGGCGTCCATAGTCCATACCTACTATTTAGCCTAATGACTGCGGGGGTTGACCGTAAGTACTGTTTAGCTCTCTGTGTCTTGCGTCCTAAACACTAGATACTGGGCTATAATGGTTCGGGTCTCTTAAAGGACTCGAGATACGTGTGTAATGATTTCCCTCTAGAAGAACCCCTTACGCCCAATAGCCAAGGGGCGAGCAGGGGCGCCATCTGGTCGAGGGATGATAGTTCTTTTATCGGCCGTAAAATGCAAAGTTCCATCAACATCCACCACCACCACACAACCCTCCGTCTCTTTACCTCTCCCTCCTCCCCTACCTCAGCTCTTTGTACCCCCCCCCTACCCTTCCCTCTCAAGGATATCCTGGTGGTAGGGAAGGAACCCGGATCATGAGGCCTGGTGATGATGGCTCTTGACGGCAGCACATCTTGTAGGATGTCTCGCAGGATGTAGCAATACCAGTTGGCCTCCCACCATTCTCCCTATCTCCTCCCTGCACGAAGGTTCAATAAAAAGAGAAGGCTTTTGGGTTGTTGGTGACGGAAGCCAAGGTGTTGTCATTCCTCCATGTTCCTGGTGGCTTCTGAGGGAGGGAAGGACGCCGAGGTATTGCGGTTCTTTGAGACTCTTTATAGGAGGGAGGTAGAACTTGGCTGCCGAAGTGATGATGAAATTTCAATGGGCTTCTCCACTTCCCCGACACACTGGAGGAAGGAAAGGAAGCCATTTTGCTCTTTCTTGCATGTTATTGTTTATGTTAGCTAACCTTTAACCTATGTTTTCATTGTAACTTTCTCATACCACGAAGGTCAATGGATCCGTTTTATCTTAATTCTTCACTTGCAATCACATGGAAGAGTCGAAACAACGCGTTCTAGATAATCATATCACTGTAAAATTTTGTATACTGTGTATCGTTCGCTTTTTTTTTACAACAATAATCTGTCTCTCTCTCGAGTATAGCAATCAATGTTAAATGTTTAGTCACACAAACCAGTTATATTGGCGTTAACTATAGTGTGTAGGGGTTCACGTTAAGCCAGACATATCTATTGTGGTAGTCATGTTGAAACTCCTTGTTAAGAAGTATGTACTGTACCTTAGTTGTGTTAAGGTTTGTGTTATATATGTGTACAAAAGATCATTTAAGATATGTATTCGACAAGAGCATCTGGCTGTGACGTTTCCATCTTTTTTTTTTTTCATCCACGCGATTGTAATGGATTTTTTCCCGAATTATCCTCATTTTATTTTGGATTTTCCCGAATTATCCGCCTTTTGTTGGATTCTAGTCATTGCGTCGGGATGAAATTACCCACCGACTATAAATTAGCGTTCCCGGTGGAGGGGTCTGATGCTCAGGTGTTTGTGGGGAAGTAAACATTAGTCTTGGGTGATTGCCTGAAGAATTATTATCTACCCTTATGTACAACTGCTCACACAAAAATATTTTCCTCGGATTTAAGCAAATATTGTGTAGTTGGGTAAACCACAAGAAAGCCATATATATATATACCGAGTGAGAGAAAGGGAGAGAAAAATGTGGGAGATAGAGATAAATTAGTGAGAAGGTAGAGAGATGATAAATATTAACCCGCCAGCTGATGGGGAAAGCCTCTCTAAATTTAAGATGGGAATTTTGCCATTATCTGTGTTCCTCTCTCGGTCGGTGTACTGTAGACATCAACACCAAGCAGATGTGAGGTAGTGTGGGTGGTTGTGGTGTAGGTGGTGATGGTGTTGAATAGTCTAGGTGGTGTAGGTGGCGATGGTGGTGTTAGTGGTGTAGTTGTGATGGTGATAGTCATTGCTTGTTGACAGGGTGGTGTTAACGTGTTATTAATTAATTTCACAGGTAAAGGCGTTGTTGATTAAGATGTGTTGGGTGATATTGATAGTGGTGGTAGCTATTGGTGGAGCTGACGTCATTGACAATTATAGACGTAGCATTTAGAGGCAGCATTTAGAGACAGCATTTAGAGACATTTAAAACGTAGCACTGAGACGTAGCATTTAAAAAACGTAGCATTTAAAGACGTAGCATTTAGAGACGTAGCATTTAGAGACGTAGCATTTAGAGACGTAGCATTTAGAGACGTAGCATTTAGAGACGTAGCATTTAAAGACGTAGCATTTAAAGACGTAGCATTTGTAGACGTAGAAGTTGAACGATGAAGAAGAAGACATCATGTCGTGTATCAGGTAAGGGTGGCGTGTGTGTGTACCTGGTGATGAAGGTTGTCAATTAGGGGCCTGGCTTACCTGGGCAGTGTTGAGTGTGTGTGTGTGTGTGTGTGTGTGTGTGTGTGTGTGTGTGTGTGTGTGTGGTGTGGTGTGTGTGTGGTGTGTGTGTGTGGTGGGGGTTATATTCCTCTACCCTCCACGCCCTGCCAATCACACCCATTATCCCCCCCACCCACCACGCCCCACCTGGGTCGGTTTTCAACCACTTCCTCCGCCCGTACACCCACTTTTCAAGCAGCTATTATCTTTCTATGCGTTCTACTTCGATAACACCGCCGTTCTCAGTCCCACGCGTCTATTCCACTCCCACACACGCCCATTCTCCACCCACACACGCCAATTCTCCGTCACATACACCCACCACCCTCTTTCTCTACTTACAACCCATTCCCTCCTTCACACCATCCCCGTCCCTTACACACCATCCCGTCCCACACACCATCCCATCCCCACACCCATCCCGTCCTTACACACCGTCCCCGTCCCCACACCCATCCATCCCGTCCCCACACCCATCCCGTCTACACACCCATCCCGTCCCTTACACACCCATCCCCGTCCTTACACTCATCCCTATCCAACACAACCCAACCTTTGCAACCATACACCCATTCTTTGCCCCACACCCCCCCAACCTACCCTCCCCTTCTCTCCCCCCCCTCCCACCCCTTCCCCTCCCCCCTCCCCACCCCTTATTATCCACCGTGAGAGCTGCTCCTTAAATGTGAAGCTACTATGACTTTATCTTGTTAAGGTCAAGTGAAATGGTCGACAGGTTTAATCCTTAAGTTTACGGGGGAATACAGTAGAGGGTTTTATTGGCCACGAGTTGAGGTCCTGAGGCGGTCATTGGTGGAGTGGGTGACAGTCTTCTGGTGTTTGTTATTATTATTATCATTGTTGTTGTTGTTTGTAGTAAATAGATGTTCCGTTATCTTTCTTTCTTTCTTTCTTTCTTCTTTCTTTCTTCCTTCCTTCTTCTTCTCGTCGTCCTAATGTCTTTAATAATTTTAACCTGACAATAACACAATCCTCCTCCTCCTCCTCTTCCTCCCCTTCTCCTCCTCATTCTTTTCTCAACATCCCAGCTTCCTCCTCTTCCACCTCCATTTTCTCCCCTTTCTTCCTCCTCTCTCCTCTCTCCCCTTCTTCCTCTTCTTTCTCCCCGTCTTCCTCCCATTTCTCCCCCTTTTCCCCCTCTCCTCCACCTCCTCATTTTCTCTTCCATCCTCCTCCTCCACATTCTTCCTATTCTTTTCTTCCCTTCATCCTCCTCTTCCCTTTCTCCTTCCTCCTCCATTTCCACTTTCCTCCCTTCTTCCTCATTGTTTTCCATTATCTTCCTCCTTTCTCCTCCTCCACCTCCCCTTTCTTCCTTTCTCCCTTGCTTCTCTCTTCACCTCCATCTCTTTCTTCTACCCTCTTCCTTCTTTTCCTCACCTTCCTCCACTTCTCTTCCTCCTCCACCCCTCTTGCTTCTCTTCCTCTTTCCAATTTCTCCTCATCCTTCTTCTCCATCTCCCCTTCTTCACCAACCTCCACCTTCAGATGTGTAATTGTTATAGCCAGGCAAGGGAGAGAGAGAGAGAGAGAGAGAGAGAGAGAGAGAGATCACTGCAGGCACGACACCTTCAGATTGAGGTGTAGTGAGAGGAAGCTACAGGTATCTTTATAATTGCTAATATATATCTATCATTTCCTTACTTCTCTTGTAAGTCGTCCCTGTCCCCCCGTAATAAAAATTTGTCGCGTGTTGTATACCTTGGCCAGGTGAGGGACTTTCTCCAGGTGTCTGTGATTAATCATGTTTTTATCTTCATAATTCGTGATTTTATATTATTTTTTATTATTATACAGTATGCAAAGACCGTGAGGCTGGAGGCCATGTTATGAAGAAAAAAAGTGATTGTGGTAGTAGTGGTGGTGGTGGTAGTAGTAGTAGTAGTCCTGTGTTTAATGATGGTGGTGGTAGTGCTCGTGGTGGTGGTGGTGGTAGTAGTAGTCCTGTGTTTAATGATGGTGGTAGTAGTAGTAGTCCTGTGTTTAATGATGGTGGTAGTAGTAGTAGTCCTGTGTTTAATGATGGTGGTAGTAGTAGTAGTCCTGTGTTTAATGATGGTGGTAGTAGTATTTCTTTATCGGTTGATTTTTAGATGGTGGCTACAGGTATGATAAAAAAGGTGATTAAAGGATGATAGTGAGACAGGTGAAGGTGACTGGGTGAGAGGACGGGGAAGGGGAGAAGGGGAGGCAGGATAGTGTTGGGTTCGAGGGTCAAGCATCATCCATTGACCTTAACCCACACGCCTCTCTCAACCTCTGATCCCAGGTGGTGATGGTGGTAGTTATAGGGTGGTGATTGTGTTAATGGTGGTGATAATGGTGTTGGTTGTGGCAGGGAAGTGTTGGAAGGGATGGTGGTGATTGTGGTGGAGATAATGAATGCCGATAGTGGTAATGGTTGTGGTAGAGAGGGGATGTTTGTGGTGGAAGGGATGGTGGTTGGAGATGGAGTGTTGATGTTAGTTATATAGATAGGAGAGGACAGGGGATAGGTAATAGAGAATAGATATGCCAGCGGATAGGAGAGAGTATGGACAGAAGTAATGGAAGTTGGAGACGTAATGAAGGATAGAAAGGCTAGTAAATACCTGTAAGAGAATCGTGTCAAAAGCAATAAGAAAATAGTGAAATGATAAGGAAGGATAGGTAGGTAGACAAGTAGGTAGATAATTAGGTTGGTAGGCATGCAAGCAGGTACAGTAGGTAGGTAGGTAGGTAGGCAAGTAGGTGGATATGAATGCAGGCAGGTAGGTAGATAGGTAGGTAGCTATGTAGACAGGTAGGCAGACAGATAGGTAGACAGGTAGGCAGACGACAGACACATGGGCCGACCACAGCGTCTCACCCACCACCCAGCCAGCCCAGGTATTTTAAGCGTTAAGGTTAGATTAATAGGTTGTGATGGTCCTCTCCGATATGCAAATTGAAATTAATCCCCGCGCCGGTGTGGAAGTGGCCCGGGTAATTTGTTCTAATATCTGGAATAAATCCTCCTCGGTAAAACACCTCCCTCGTTTTTGTGTGTTTTTTATGTGTGTGTGTGTGTGTGTGTGTGTGTGTGTGTGTGTGTGCGTGTGCGTGTGTGTGTGCGTGTGTGTGTGTGTGTGCGTGCGTGCGTGCATATGAACAATCATTATCACACAATTAAGTATCACGTCGTATGTGGGGCGTAACAATGTGTGTAGTTGAGGAACTGTCTGGTATAATGCAATTGGGTTCAGGTTATTATCACCGTCTAAACCTTCTTATTCATGGGAGAGCGTGCGGTCTTCCGTTTGAGAGATTTGATCTGAATAGTTCCCCAGGGATCATCTTAACCCCCCTCTGTGATCCTTCCCTCTGGTACTGCCTTCTTCCTCTTCCTTACCTCCTCCTCCTCCTCCTCATCCCCTTACACCTGTCATACCTACATATATACCTTACCACTCCTCCACCACCTTCCTCCCTCACTCCTCCACCACCTTCCTCCCTCACCCCTCCACCACCTTCCTCCCTCACCCCTCCACCACCTTCCTTCCTCCCTCCACTTCTTACTGTCTCTTCACTCCTCTTCTTTCCTCTTCAGTCTCTTTCTTGTCCTTCACTCCTACCTTACTCCCCCACTCCCTCCTTCCTTACCTCTCTCCCACAAACACCTCCTTCATCCCTCCCTCCCTGCAGGACCTCACAACCTCCCCAATGTCCGGTTGATCCTCACGTTCTAATCTGTTCATCAAGGCGTCTTTTAAATCGTCTCATTTGGCTGATCGTCTGGTGTGTGTGTTGATCGCCCGTGATAGACGCTGGCGATAATTGTCCCTTCCCTGAGGACCATGGGTGGTGCTGAGCCGTGGACGAGAGCGCCGAGTGACGGATGAGTGCGCTGTGAGTGATTACGCAAACGACGATTGGATTAACACGATGAGTGAACCTAGCATGGCCGGTAGTGAGTGACACACACACACACACACACACACACACACTATAGTGAGGCGGGCCACACCATGTCCCTCCCTGTGTTGAGTGAGGCGGGCTACAGTCCCTCGTATCTCTACATCTCCTGCAACATGACCCTCCCCTCGTGCCCTGTTACCTCCCTCACCTCTCTCTCTCTCTCTCTCTCTCTCTCTCTCTCTCTCTCTCTCTCTCTCTCTTTTTCTTGTTTATCTTTAATTTATCTTCTTTTCCAACTTTTTCTCCATTATTTTTTTATTGTTTATTACTTTCTATTCCTTTCTCCTCTACTCCTCTCCTGGTTCCCTCTCTCTCACTGCCTTACCTTTTTTTATCTCCCTCCCTCCCTCCCTCTTTTCCATCTTCCTTCTTTACCGTTATCTTTTCTCACCCTCCCTCCATCCTTATAACCCGTAACTCTCAACCTTCCTCACTTGTGCCCATCATTCTTCATCCCACCTCCCTATCTTACTTACCACCCCTCCCTATCTTACTTACCACCCCTCCCTATCCTCCACTTACCCACCTCCCTCCTCACTTACCACCCCTCCCTCCTCACTTACCACCCCTCCCTATCCTCACTTACCACCCCTCCCTATCCTCACTTACCACCCCTCCCCCATCTCTCTCACCATGCATGTGTATTTTGTTAATAAGCTACCAGAGGGGCCCCACTACCACCACCACCTCCTCTTCCTCCTGCTGAACGGTCTGGAATCCCTCGTTAAGATTTGGACCGCTTCCAACCAGCTCTCGCCAGATGAGATGACCCATTTTTACGTAACTTATTAACAGGTGATTCCCCCCCCCTCTTGCCACCACCACCTCGAGTAACTTGTTTGGATATAGGTGAACCAGGTGTTATTGTTTTTGGTTTTTTAGGGGAGTTTTATTGGTAGGGGGAGGGGGATAGAGTTGTTTTTTTCCCCCGTCTTTCCGTCCAAATTTCCCAGTTTCTTTTCTCGTACAGGCTTGAGATTGTATACAGAATTTACGTTTATAGGAGGAAATTTACATACTTGTTCCCTCCTGTAGAAATTTTGTTTAGAATGGTCTGTCTTTTTTATGTAAATTATATAACCAGATTTTTTTTTATACACGAGACCCAGAATTTTTATACTTGTACTATATTGAATTTTTTTTTTACATAATTTTGTGTAACCTGAAATTTTCATGCTTGTGTTGTATATAATTTTGAACAGAATTGATATAACCCGAAATTTTCATGCTCGTTCCCTAAATTAATTTTGTTGGGTCTTTATATCATTTTTTTTAATAAGGTCCTGGTAAATATCTATACTTATAAACAATTTATATAATAGACATTTTCATACTTCTGTCCTTTATCAATTTTGTACGCAGTTTTTGTAACCCAATATTTTCCAAGGTTCGATTTATTTTCTTGTACGGAATGTATATAATCTCTTTTTGTTTTACTGTTATCTAATATAAAAGTTTTGTACGTCATTTACCTAACCTGATATTTTCCTACTTGATAACGATATGAATAGTTATTATGCTCGAGTTCCCACACTGAGCTCTCTCTCTCTCTCTCTCTCTCTCTCTCTCTCATCTGGTAGAGTATTATGCACACACTGGTTTTGGCTCCTGCTGTTGGGATCAAGTGCCTCCCGTAAACTTACTGTCTGACGGGTGAGGAGAAGGTGAGTGTGCAGGAATAGTGTGCTGGGGAATAATTGAGGGAGGGATGAGTAAGGGGGGGGGTGGTGGAAGTAGTTGAGGAGGAAGAAGGGCGCAAGAGTGTGTGTGTGTGTGTGTGTGTGTGTCAGGGGGCAGGAGCACAACCGCCCTTTGGCTCACGGACCCCCTACTGACACGCGCCCTAATATCCCTCCTCCTCGTCGTCATCTGCCTCCTCCTCCTCTTCCCCCCCTCCATCTCTTCCTCCCTCCTTCTCTTGTTATTCCTCCCTCCTACTCCTCTTCCCGCTATTCCTATTCCCTTGGCTCCTCCTCCTTTCGTGTCTGTGATGTAAACTATCCTGGTTGGTGCTGGTGTTTGTGGCTTCTGTGGATTTTTTGTGTGCCCGCGTCTGCTTCTATATTTATCAGGTATTCTCTCTCTCTCTCTCTCTCTCTCTCTCTCTCTCTCTCTCTCTCTCTCTCTCTCTCTCTCTCTCTCTCTCTCTCCGCACGTTGTGTAAATACTCAAGCTAGTCAAACATAACCACAAGGTATCTGAACAGTGAAGAAGGACAAGACGAGTAACTTGAGAACTGGTAAGACTCTGTCCTGGTAATAATTCGTTGGTGTGATTTTAAAGCGGTGGGAAATTGATGGTGGGTTTTTCTTAAGTTGGAATCTCGTGTACACACCCACCATTCTCCAGGTCCGCCCTCCCTCGCGCCATGTTTTCTTGTACTTGTGATTGACTTGATGATAAGACGAGTGACAATCGCCGCCGCCATATCTGAGGGTCGCCGAGGAGGAGGAGGAGGATCAAAATCCGAATCCCTCTGGGTCTGCCTCATAATGGCCCCTGAATGGTCATTTGTTAGTAAGCCAAGTTTTATCGGCTGTGGATCTCTTCTGATTCTCGCGGTAGACAAGTGACGGCCTTCGCCCGCCGCCTAGTCTTAGGGGGAGGATCACAACCCATCTTAGTCAACCTCATAATGGTTTCAGATACCTTGTGAATGGTCTTTTGTCAGTAAGCTAACGCTCTCTGTAACCGATCCCAGGTGGTTGACAGGCAACAGTCTCCGCCTTATATGAGATTCTTCCCGTTGATGGATCAGAATCCACCTCGGTCAACCTCATAAGAGTATCGAATGCCTCGTGAATGGCCATTTGTCAGTAAACTTAAACTCTCCGTTGTAGGATAAGATCAAGTCGGTTTTGGCATCCTGGGGTGGAAAGACAAGTGACAATCTCTTGCCCCGAGGCCCTTCCGAGCAGGATCAGAATCCACCTTGGTCAACCTCAATAATGGTTTCGAATACCTCGTGAATGGTCATTTGTCAGCCAAGCTCAGCTATCTGTTGTATGATAAGATCTATCGCTCTGTGAATCCCGTGGTGGGAAGACAAGTGACAACGGCCGCGGGAGGAGGATCAGAATCCAAGCTTAGTCAACCTCATAATAGTTTTGAATACCTCGTGAATGGTCATTTGTGAGTCAGAGTGTGAGTGACGGGTGTGTATTGTGAGCCGTGATCCCTTCCTTGTGGGTCATGGGGATTGGTAAAGCCTTCTGTCAGCTCTTTATTTTGATGTTGGTGTTCGCCTCTACTCTCCTCACAAGTCGTCCGCTGGTACATGTCTCTTCTCTTTTTTGTTGGGTATGTGACGTGTCATGATGGCTTGGGGTATTTGTAGTTTTTGTGCGTTTTTTAGTGTGTGTGTGTGTGTGTTCTTCTTCTTCTTGAGTATTTGTAATGGGAACGACATGGACCACGCTTTCTCACGAATTATTCAAACTATATATTCATTTTTACTCCATCGGGAGGGGGATATAAGAACGCTTGTTTCTGTCCTCGCGTTTGCCTGTCCATCCGTCTGGGAGTTGTCAACGTGAAGACTGATAAATGTCCGTGAACTGTAACCAAATTGAGTGTTCGTCGTTTTCTGTCACCACTGTCCAGAGTTGTAGCCTCTAGATTTGCATCCTCTTTAGGTATGTAACCCTTCTGCACCTCTAAGGGCCGTACCCTTAGAACCGTACTTCCACTACCTCATTGTTTTAGGTCCTTACCTCTAAGGGCGTGGAGTGCGGCGGTCGAGTGGGTACAGCGCTCGCCTCCTGTTTCATAGGTTACTGGTTCGATCCCCGGGCACTCCCATTTCACCCAGCTGTAAATGGGTACCAAATTTTACAACTTGCGGAAGTGAAGACGGTGGAGAGCAGTGCCTGCCATGTTGCCTCCATGTGTACAGAAGGTTTAGTGTACATTGTGCTGTATCCACACTAACGGGCAGTCATGCCTATGGGGTCTACTTTCACTTGTCTAGGACCGCACCTTCACCATAACTTCCTCTGGTCCGTAACTTCTCGCGTTTCATACGTTCCTACTTGTCATGCCGTCTTAGGACCGTACGCTCTCTGCACCCTGAACCTTCCATGTGATGTAGTTAGTCTTCTCCTGACCTTGTTGTTCTTGTTATGATATCGTGTGTGTGTGTGTGTTGAAGGTAGGTGGGAAGGAGTAGTACATGTGAACGGGGACACATACAACAGACACATCCTAGAACTGGATAGTAAAACCACAAACATGGAGAACACCTGTTTCACTCGGAGGCGCCACACACTTAATAGCCGTGGTCACTCACCTCCTCCTAACCAACACACAACATCACCGGGGAATGAAGAATGAAAATACTAATGTTAATATATGAATATTTCTGTGTAAACCGAAGAACGCGGATGAGAAGAGTGAGTTACAGCCAATGAAAGGTGCCAGTGTTTTGTTATGTATCGATTACACCAAAATATTTGTATTACGTACAATGTAATGATAGGTTTAACGCCCTCTGTTGGTTGGTTATGTAATATACGCAATGGTTCTCTCCTCGTGCATGTTTATAATTCTCTTCATCATAGTTAAGTCACATCACATTCATGTATGATTTTACTTCACTGAGATAATGTTGTGTTAAATGGTAGAGGGGAGGACGGGAGGTCAGTTACTTACACATTTATGCAAATTTAATGACTTGTCTCATAATTTTCTCCGTGTAAATTGTCCTGTAAGCCTGCATATGTACCTGTCATATATATTTAACACCTACAATATAGTTTTACATATAAGATGGACGATCAGGAATACTTACAGTATATATATATAGAGTGGTGTTAATACATGAGTATCTTTTAAACACATGTAAAGATAAACACGTCCTCCTGGTTCACTATGAGGCTAGTTAGACTTTTATGTGGTTGTTATAAAAGTTGTCGTTATATTCCTGCTATATTGTTTGTCTATACTGTGTGTGTTTGTGTAATGATGATGATAATAATTAACGGTTTATTGAAAGAGCATGGCAGCCGGAAGGGTGTGTGTGTGTGTGTGTGAGTGTGTCTGTCTGTCTGTCTGTCTGTCTGTCTGTACAGTATATCAGTTGTGTGTGTGTGTGTGTGTGTGTGTGTGTACAGTATATCAGTTGTGTGTGTGTGTGTCTGTCTGTCTGGTGATGGTAGGCTTCGTCTCCGTGAAAGTTGGTAGTGGGGCAGTGTGGTGGTGGTGGGGCAGGTGGTGGGGGCAGGTGGTGGTTGGTTGATGGTGGTAGGTAGGTGGTGGGTCATCTCAGGTGTCGCCAACACTCGCCTCACTGTCACATCATCACCATGAATATTCATTTCCTTCAGATGTACGAGCGCTGCCCCTAATATCTCTTGGGGGACACGACTTCTTGTTTTTGTTTAAAGGCGGCCATGGCTTTAAAATATATGAGACCTTCCCGGTTATATGTCTTATGATACAGGTCCCTTCTGTCTGTCTGCCTCTGTCTGTCTGTTTCTGTCTCTCTGTCTGTCTGTCTCCTAGAAAAATTTTCCTTGTCCGGACCAAAAAAAATCGATATTTTAATTATATTTTTATGTGAACGACCAAGCTAACAACACCAAAATCTCGTGTGTGTGTCAGGGGTCAAATTCACCGCTGAAGGTCAAAGGTCAAATTAGGCAGTGGGAATATTATGGATCGCGGTCATTTTGTTTAAGTCTATTAAGGAGTTTAAATGTATCAGCGCCTTCCCTTTAAATATTTAACTAGCTGCCTCGTGGGACGGAAATTAGTGGTTTTTTTTTTTATAGATATTCTTTCTCTCTTTGTTCTTTCTTTCAAGCGAGTTTTCGATGGAAGGAATTTTTCAGGTTTGTCGGAACGTGTTGCTCTTTAACTGTGTTCCGTCGGTCATCTTGTAAGGGATCTAAACGAGGTTTCCCTGGGAGCAAGATTGACAGATAACTTCCGAGGCTGGTGATATCTTGAGTGATAGCCCGCTGATCTGAGTCCTTGACCTGGGATACTGACGGTGGCTTAAAAGAGGTCATTTGTGGAGAGGGAGGAAGTGAAGAAATCTCTCTCTCTCTCTCTCTCTCTCTCTCTCTCTCTCTCTCTCATAAATTTATATAATATGTGTAAAAAAAATAATAATTCTCTTCTCGGGTCATGTGAGCACTTGATCATCTTGCATAAGTCCACATCTTATTTACTCTCTTGTTTATCACCCACCCACCTGTCTTGTTTTACCCGGCGTCTCCTGTTTGGTTCAATAACAGTCGCGCGATTGGCTATTATTATAATGGCCAAGACAAGGGGGAAGGGGCGGGATAGATGAGAATCGTTTAAGTTTATGTTTGAAAAAATTGCCAGCAAATGATGTCAAGATTGGCAGAGGGTTTGGTTAGTGGAAGGCGTCCCGTGTGGTAGTTGGAGTGGTGATGATGGTGGTGGTTAATGGGTGTTTGTTTTCAGGTGCCTTGTTTATATCCCGCCACCGATAATTTTAGGGTATATAATCGTCCATCAGTCTGTCAGTCTGGGCCGGCAGGTGTATAGGCGTCCGTCCGTTTTCTATTCACTTTATATACTTTCCAAATATATATATATAAAACAGAGTGGGAAGGGACGTTAACTCTGCCGTATGGAGTGATCCAAAGTCTTCCTATTGATACTGACAGAAGCCTCTCGACCCCTGTAACTCTGAGCGAGGGGTCGTATAGGTTGGGTTTACCTTTATATTACAGTTTCTATTTGTCTCAGTAGGCTACTGTGCAAAATATTACTTATTGAAGTTTACTGAATAAAAGACTTTCTCAGTGAACTTTGCTGAAATGAAGAATTATTCATTACATTAGTACTTTGAGTAAGAATAAAGAGGTACTCGGTGAACTAAAAGATTCATTTTACTGAAGAAAGACTGACTCAACGGGGCCTTACTCACTGAATACAGTCCACCATGTCCCGTGGATCGACACTACTGTATTAGCTTGGTGTCCACTCACTCTACCCCCTCTGCATATTCATGAGCGTAAGTGAAATCGGATATTGATTTCGGATAACAATGGTGGCCGTATAAAGAAGACAGCCTTATGTATGGCAGGTGTTGGTGCATATCGCAGACCTTACCACCCTCCCCCCACCACACCCTCCCCCCACCACACCCTCCCTCCCCCACCACACCCCTCCCCCACCACACCTCCCCCACCACACCCCTCCCCACCACACCCTCCCCCATCACACCCTCCCCCACCCTCCACCCATCCTCCCCCACACCCCCCCCACCACACCCCTCCCCCCCACCACACCTCCCCCCACCACACACCCTCCCTGCACCACACCCCCCCACCACACCCTCCCTCACCACACCCCCTGCACCACACCCTACACACCCTCCCACCTCCCCCACACCACACCCCCCTTATTCCTTTTCCCCTCTCCCATATCCCCTGCTCCTCCCCAACGCTACCCCTTACCCCTAACCCCTTTCCTGCCAACCCCTTGTCCCAACCCCTTCCCCCAACCCTTGTCCTCCTCCCCCCAGTCCCCTTGTCCCCTTCCCAGTCCCCTGTCCCCCTTCCCCAGTCCTCTTGTCCCCTCCCCAGTCCCCCTTGTCCCTCCCCAGTCCCATTGTACCTCCCCACATTTCCTCCATTCCCCCCCCACATTCCCTCCATTCCCCACCTCCTCCCCCTACATTCTCCCCCACATTTCCCCCTCCCTCATTTCTCCCCCTCCTCTTCATCTTCCTCTCCTCTTCATCCCCCCTCCCCTACACCCCCACCGCCCCTCATACGGCACCAGCAGTCCTTGTACGGCCCGGCATGACTAATAGGTCGGGGGGCTTCGATTCCCAAAGATGAGCACGTAAGGCAGATTGTCCCCGTATATAGTCATAAGACAAGGTGAGACCGCCCCTCTGTCTCACTTAAAGCATAATGGCTTAATGCGACTACTATGACTTAAACCAACTTTAGATTTTTTTTTTTCACCCTTTTTATTGGAGAGATGTGTGGACGCACTTGACTGGATGCACTTTTCTGAACGCACTCGATTAGTATATTATAGGGAATGATTCTTAAAAGGGTATTAAGTCCGATTGGTTTAAACTAATGGCTTAAATGATTAAATAGTCTTGGTTTTAGATTCTCGTAAGGTCGTGTGTAAAGGTAGATTAAATATTATAATGCAACTAATTAACTCACTTTATCCTACGGTGGTGGTTGAGAAAATGTCACCGAAATTATACAGAGACTCGAATGTGTAAGGTAGAATCATTCACTTGTCTGTAGCTAAGAACAGGAGGAGGAGGAGAAGTTTTTTGAGACGGGGGTGTCCAGGTGCGCCAGCGGGGGGTCACCTGTTGTTGATTGTTGTCTTTAGCACCTGCACCTCTCTCGCCTTTGTGTACATGGTCTTGGGCTCATGTATGTATGTATGTATGTAGACAGAAAATGAGCAGAGAAAAGGGAATGGGGGGATGAAAATGGGGTGAGTGCCAGAACTATTGAGTCTTCATAAGGTAGAGAGACTGAGTGGTGACCTCGTGGTTCTTACCTGGCGTAGAGGAGGTGGGAGAGGATGATGAAAGTAAAGAGGAAGGAAGAGAAGAGAAGAGGGAGGGCAGGGCACTTAAGGCAGGTGAACTAATTGTGTTGCCTCTTGCCTTCTTACCGCAGAGTAGAAGGTGGAGGAGAAAGGGATGCGAAGAGGGAGGGAGAAAGATGAGAGGAGGGATAGAGGGAGAAAGATGAGAGGAAGGAGAGAGAGGAAACGAAAGGAAAGACCATTTTTTCAGGGCATTCTTGAGGCAGGCAGGTGAACTAGATGTGGGTGCTTCATGGCGCTTAACCAAATTGAGGTTGATGGGTTGTCGCCGTGGGTGGCAGAGGCATCGTCATCCTCCGGGCATCAATTATATTACACCTCCAGATTGCCTTCCCGATTAATAGGCGTTCTTCTCGTCCCCAGCTGGTCTTGTGGGGTCAGGGGGGCTGGTACCGTCCCCATCTGGTCTAGTAGGTTTTTAGATATCCATGCCGTCTCTCGCTGGTCCTTTAAACATTAGATATTTATATTGTTACTTGTTGAGGCTGGGGAAAGGTGTGTGTGTGGGGGGTGATATTCCTGTTATCTATTTTTACCAATACATCTTTTTATTTACTCTAATACAAAAAAATAAACGAGTTATATTTTATCATCGTTATTTGTATATTGTTATTTTATTAAATTTTCTGGTTAGTGAGAATTAATCCCGATAGATCGTTGTTTTTGTCGTGGATATGAAGACCGTGGGAGGGATGTAGTGATATTCTTGTGGCGTAGACTTCATGTTATCTAGGGAACGTGATTGGGGGGTCCGTGTTGTTAAAGCGTTAGTTCTTGTTGTGTATTGTAGTGCAGTGGGTTAATCCAATGTGTGTTTATATTGGTCTCTTGTTATTACCTTGTATGTGGTGTTGGAACTCGTCACGGCCCTCTCCTCCTCCTCCTCTCTTCATCCCGCAGGTTCGAGTCTCGTCTGTTGGTCCGTCAATTGTTATGTCGGACACAGATGAGGCAACATTGTCTTGAAATAATTTTTGTTTTTATCTTTATGATCTAATACTGTGGATTGGTTACAACTTCATGAGGTTTGTGTGCTATTGGGAGTTGTGACCTCTATGATTATTATTATTAGTAGTAGTATTATTTGGTTAACATTAGTGTGTCTTATGATACTAACTAGACTATATAACACCATGTGACTTACTGTTGGGATCCATTTATCAGTATTTTTTTTTTCAGTTACGTTAATTCACAGAAGCGTCTATCCCATGTATGTGTTCGCCTTTTATGACGAGGCTGAATCATACTGTGGGTTGGAGTGATACCAGAAGGCACTTTCATTCTGCATGTGTGTGTGTGTGTGTGTGTGTGTGTGTGTGTGTGTGTGTGTGTGTGAACTTTATTAGTCAGCGGGTACTAGTCATGGTGGAGGAGGGTCGTACATGACACTACAGCAGCTGCTCCGCCCTTCTGAGTGAGAATGAGTGATGGCTTCGTGGACTTTACTCTTGAACACACACACACACACACACACACTTGTAAGATTATTGTATTGTATTGTAAGATTAATACGTGATATATACTGGACTATATTAATAATTAACGGTTTATTTAGAGAGCATGGCAACCGGAAAGCTGAAAATATACAGTTACATAATTGTGGAATGGGTTCTTGATTGACAAATAATATACAAGTAACATAAGTTGTACAAATATGGTATATAATTACTAGGTGGGGTGAAGGTTCTACTACAGGGCATATCAACATAGTGACAGTGCACAAAGGTAAGATTGACTGGGAGTGAATACACTGGTTAATTACAAGTTATTGATAATTTTTCCAATGGTTGGGACTGGGATGTTCTTATAGCGATCAGTACATGCTCGTATGGGCTGGATGCGGTTGTGGTGTCGAACAGCAATTCTCGGACAAGAGATCTCGTGTGTGTGTGTGTGTGTGTGTGTGTGTGTGTGTGTGTGTGTGTGTGTGTGGACCGGGGTTCATTTTACCACACTCGGCCTCCCTGCAGCGTCTAGACCAAGTAAGATGGACTTTTATGATGGTTTAGAGGGATGGAACATTGAGTGTTTGTGTCAGTGAGTGAGAGGGAAGTACAAACACACTGATTGAGTGAGTGAGAACGAGAATGTGTATCCGTGTGTGTGGGTATATCTTACGGGTGTGTGGGTATCTCTTACGGGTGTGTGGGTATTTATAGCCGCTGATAGGTGGATGGTAGGCGTGCAGTGAAAGCATGGTGAATGTGTCCAGTGCAGGAATATAGTAGTATTAGTGTGTGTGTGTGTGTGTGTGTGTGTGTGTGTGTGTGTGTGTGTGTGTGTGTGTGTGTGTGTGTGTGTGTGTGTGTGTGTGTGTGTGTGTGTGTGTGTGTGTGTGTGTGTGTGTGTGTGTGTGTGTGTGTGTGTGTGTGTGTGTGTGTGTGTGTGTGTGTGTGTGTTGTAATATAAGTGTTTAGCTTATTGTACATGTATGAGGGTAGGTGTGAGGGTTAGGTGGGAAGGTTGGCGGGTAGATGAGAGGTTAGGGTGGATGTGAGGAGGGCCGGGTGGGTGTAGCTAGGGGAGAGAGAGCTAACTGCGGGTGGTGTGGGCGGGTGGACGGGCGGGGGGTCACAGCGGTCACTGATGGCCCCGAGATAACGCCGTCATTTGTCTTGCTCTGCACTTGTGGTCACCTCTCTCTGCCTCCCTCTCCCCCCTCCCTCTCCCCCCTCCCTCTCCCCTCCTAATGTCCTGGGGGGCTGCCGGATGCTGGGAATGGGAACCACCAGCTGGGGAACACCTGTCCTGGGAAGGTCATGGGGTTGTATAGGAACCCGACAGCTGAAGCTTTAGATTGGTTATGGTGTGTCTGGCCTCCTCACTAGCCGCCACCCAGCACCTCGTCCTCCCTCCTCCTCGTCCTCCTCCTCCTCCTCCGTCCTCCTCCTCCTCCTCCCTCCTCCTCTCCTCCTCGTCCTCCTTTCCTCCTCATTCACCTCCTCCTCCCCAAAGCATTACCATGACCTCTTTACTTTCTCCACCATCCCAAGGCCAGATCGTGGGACTGTACCCTAAACTCTTAATTAAACTATCTACGTTGATTCTTTACTTTGTTCACATTCGAAAGACAATTAGTTTTATTGGATAAGTTTTACCTTTCATGGGTGTATTCCGTTTGAATATTCTTAATAAATTTCTTGTCTATTCCTCCATGTGCACAGTATTCCCAGTTGACTTCTCTCCATGTGTTAACTGCTTTTGGTAAATTTGGCTCGTGTGTGGTTAAGTCGTTTGGACAGTTTTAGGGAGAGAGAGGTGATTTATACGAGTGAAGTTGGTCATTTTTAGCGGGAGATGTGGTCTTGGCGCGTAAAATTGGGCATTTATTGGTGCGTGTGTGTTTTTGGGGCGTAAAACTGAACATTGTTAGCGGGGATGTATGTTTTTATGGTGGCCAATGTGATTTTTTGGAACTTGTTATTGATTAAAGGTGACATTTTTGGCGCGTAAAAATAAGAAAATTCGTAATTTTTGTGGGAAAGTAATAAGTACGGCGGACGGCGTGGCGGGATGTCCCTGCTCATTTGTTCCCGGCGTGCAAGCTGCCACGTGCACCCTCCCGCGCCCTCACTCACCACCCGCCCCCCTGCCGCCCGCACCGCCCCTCACCTACCCCCCCTGCCGCCTCTCAACTCGCCCTCCTGTTGATTACCATTTGTCACTCCACTTTACCAAACTGGCCTTTCTCCCATTTGCTGCTGATCTGGGCTAAGTGTAAAGACTTGGCCCCTCAGGTACCCCGTGCGACACTACACCGGGTGAAGGTAGGTAGTGGGTGATATCAGGCACTATGTGAGAGGTGATTATGATAGCTCTCGTACCATGATAAACTGATAACTCGGCTCATTGATTAGGTGATATCTGATACTGATTTGATGATATCCGGCACTGAGTGTGGATTGATATCGGGGTCAGTGTTAAATGACAAATCATGACACTGATGTATTTGCCACTGTGTTGGTGATAATAGGTATTATGGTAGGGTGATATTGGCACCATGATTGGGTGGTATCTGACTCTGAGGGTGGTATCTCACACACACACACACACTGGAAGTCGTCCGGGTTTCATCGTACACAGGCGAACTTTCAACACAATTTGCATAAAAGTTTAATGTGAGCGACTGGTTGTTGTTAATTAAACCTAAACTCGCTCGGCTCCAGGTCCAATTGAAGCCCCTGTTCCAAGTTAACAACAAAGACTACAACTACGACAGCAACCACAACCTTGATCCCACAACATACCACTACTCCCACAGCACCCCTCCCTCCCTACACCATCCCCCTCTCTCCCCACATCATCTCCCTCTCCCTCCCCTACAACATCCTCCTCTTGCCACACAATTCTCTCCCTCCCCCCGACTCCACCATTCCTTAACTGGGAGTGGTGGAGCGGCGGACTGGTACCCGAGGGAGGTGAGGCCCCGCTGGCTAGGGCGTCGCCAGCGTGAGTCGTTGGTCAGTGTGTGGGTTTTAGGGGACGTTAATGGCCGCTGTGGGGACGTTTAGCTGGCCCCATATTTATCCAGCTGAGTGGCGGAGTTCATCTGAATCTCAGGGTTTGAGCTGACTTACAGTTTAGCTGACCCAAGTGGTAAACTGACTCTCAGGGGCGGAGCTGATCTTTGATAAAGCTTTACGAGTCAATCAATTTCCTGTCCATTAGATCAATCGACGTATTATATTGAGATCAAGATTGCCAGGTGGAACACGAATTATCTCCTTCATATGACGAGTTTATCTTTATTACAGTTTAACCTGGAGTCGATTCTTAGGGAAGCTCAGTTTTCTTGACAGTCTGCCACCTCATGCTTCTCGGGTGACAGTGGTGATGCTCGCCTCCCGCATTTGGAACTACTGACACTTAAATGGGGATGTTTTGGGGGGATTACCACTCTAAAGTTAATAAACTTGCCTATGTCTCCCTTGAAGTCGTTCGCTCCGTAGACGTTGATTGTAAGTGTGTAGAGAAGCCCGGGTTCTAGATAGTGACGCTCTCCTGTTGTTGTGTCCCCAGTTATTATGCTTCCTCTTATGTGTTCCAGTTATTAGGTATATCCCAGCTGTCCTTATGTTGACACTGTTCTTGGTTACAGTCACATAACAGATATACTGACACGACAGTACAGGTATGCATCAGTGTGTGTATAGTACGGCTTATGGAACTCATGAAGGCTCTTATGGTATACTGTGTACCTGAGATCCGTGTATAGTAATTCGTGTATGTCATTCTCTTGATATACCTGAGTTATGTGTATGATTTATATATACAATTTGGGAATGTATTAGTATATTAGTAAATGATATACCTTATATTTACTGTATCGTGTATGACTTATGGGATTGCATCGGAGTTTTTTTTTTTTTATTATATTAGAAAGCTTGTTTGGTTGAGCGCAGGGAAGGTTTTTTTATGGGTGTGTGTGTGTGTGTTGAGGAGGTTGTGGTGTGTTGTGGGTAGCGAAGGACAAGGTGTTGGTGGTGGAGGTCCAGACGCGCTCAGCAGGGGAGACACACACACACACAGTGACCCAGTCTTAGGGCGTATAGCGTCCCGTTGCACCTTCTGGAGATAGATTTCAGGTGTTATATTTGGAGATGATTTTTTTTAAGTATATTTCTTAAATTCGAATAGTTCACTCATACATACATACACCCTAAATTCAGACATTATCAGTACAATTAGTTAAAATAATTCCCATGTGGTCTTAATGTGAATGTGATAGAAATGTACTCGGAAGCTAATAATTCCTTTGTCATATTTCCCAACGGTACTGTAATCATTGACAAGTACAAATTTAAGTAAAAATCACAGATATAGTAAAGTATCACATTTGTCCCGTTATCATGATGGTTGTCACCTTGAACTAGATATGACAGAAATGTACCCAAATCTTACTGAAATAAATCACTTGTATAGTAGTTACACCAGTCATTAGTAGTGATATCAGTACAGGTATATGTTATAAATTGCAGGTATAATTTCATACAGGTGAAGGTATTTTAAAGGTGGTGATTTAGTGTGATTTAAACTCGAAGTTATAGAAAAATATCCAAAGGCCTTCATGTTATATACTTTGTAATGGAATCCTTAGCGAGGTTGATGATGATGAGGAGTAGAGAGGTAAATCAGAGCTGTGATATAGAGTCTAAACCTTTTTTCTTTATGGGAGGAAGACTTAAAGGCTCTTTGGTGTTAGTTGTGAGAGCCTGATATCTCTCCTGGTGGTGGTGGTGGAATGTATAGTGTTTATTAGGTCTGGTCTAAACCCCCACTGTATCCCGACCCCTTCCTCTCTCCCCCCTTACAGAGATAAACGAAGACTTGTTTCTCAGCAGCAAAATGTGAATTATCTTACATTCTTGAGATATGTGGCCTAGTTATGATTTACTATCCACATTTAATTATCCAGCCTGTAACTGCGGGACCGGGTACTGTTTTTGGTCCTGTCTATCCTAGGATAATTTGAGAACGGGTATGCAGAGGTGATCCAAACTTGGTGGGTTTAATCAACACTTGAACAGATCGACTCTATAAACTTTTGGTGCAAATGGCGCTAAAATTAACCAAGTTTTTGCCATCATAACAGTTCGCGAATTAACACAGGCAAATATTTGGTGGTTAAAGAAAACGGTGGGATGGGACAGTCTTCAGCCATGACTGCATTAGTTTACAGTAAGAGAAAGGCGTTAGTATATCCATGTTTACCCTTGGCAATGGTTCGCGGGTAGGGCTTACGTCCACCCGGTCTTTTAATTACTAGATGACCTAAAAGACCAATATATTTTAGTTAATTAGTGGCCCACCTGTGATTAGTAGGGCTTATCCATCGTCTCGCTCACTACGCTCTCACTTACGATAGTCGGTACATACTTTTTTCTTGACCAACAGTTTCTCCTCGATCAGTGCAGTAAGAGGGTGGCGTGGTGGTAACTCGGCGTAACTCGGGGTTGGTAACTCGGCGTAACTCGTGGTTGGTGTGGCGTTATTAATGATTGATGTTATCGTGGTGGGGAGAGTCGTAAAGCTGCTGGAGCCTGATAGCGTCGCCAGGTGGGTGTTGGTTCCTGGTCCAGCCTCTGTGTCTACACTCTCCCAGGGAAGTGTGTTGTGTTGTGTTGTGTTGTGTTGTGTTCCATGCAAGGTGTAACACAGCCACTTACCTTGGGAATTTTACAACCTCTTAAAAAAATGTAATATGATATATGATAGGTGGATATTTTGTTATGGGAATGAGAGCAGTTTGTTGTGCGGAAGTATACAGAGCCGGTGTTGCTGGATATTGTACATTGCTACTGTTATGGGAGAGAGTGGATACCTTCTTTTCCCTGGTAGAGCTTACAACTAGTTCCATACACACGTACAGGCCGTTCCAGGAATGTACACGGCCATTACTTGAAGCTAACGTAAGGGGTGTGTGGATGAAGGGGGTAATCCACACTAGACGTGTTTATGGTGGGTGGAGGAGGTGTACGGTGGTGGTGGTTGCTAAGGTAGTCCTGCCCGCCCACCTGTTGCTGAACACTGCTTCTCCCCCTACTCCCCCTCCCTTCTACCCCCCTCTCCACTACCCCTCTCCTTCCCCCCTCCAGCAACTCGACCCAGCCTCCTCACTATGCTCTGTCGATGTTACTACTGCTATTTACTGTTAATAATAGTAATGATAGTTATGATCTAATTGTACTATTGCTGTGGAAGAGGAATGTGTGGTGAGCAGGTGTGTGTGTGTGTGTGTGTGTGTGTGTGTGTGTTGACAAGGAGTATCAACCACTTTTAGTTTATCATGACCGCCGCGGCAACAGGTACACAGCCCCTCCCCTATTGTTCCTCGGTTCAACAATGACCGCGCAGTGTGTGTACTGTCACCAGGCACTCAGCAGTGACACAACCTACACTGTACCTCACTTGTCAACAGTGACACAACGTACACGGTGCCTCCTTCCCTCTACTCAACAGTGACACCACCTCCACCCTCCAGGTTCGTCTCTAACCTCTTCCCAGTGAGGCAGCAGATCCCCGGGAATATACCGAAGGAGGTATTGGGGTCCTCACAATGTCTAACTTTCTCTGGGTGTTGAAGAATGTGTAGTTGATGAGGCCGTGTTGAGTAGCTACTCATTCATGTGTGTGTGTGTGTGTGTGTGTGTGTGTGTGTGTGTGTGTGTGTGTGTGTGTGTTCTGATAATTCAATGAATGATAAAATAGCTACATTTTATTGAGAAAATAACAATATGAATAAAATTTGAGGGGTGAGGATGCTGGCGCACAAGGCGAGAGAATTTCGGGTAAATTTTTTTTAAGAAGGATACAGGCAGGTAAGGGGAGGGAAGGACAGGGAAGAAAGGTACAGGTATAAGCTGGACTTTGTGGGAAGTGAAAATAAATGGTTCGGAGTGATGTGGGTGTGTCACTTTCTCTCTGTCAGTCTCTGCCTCTTGACTCGCCCACAGCGACGCTTTTCTTTCTTCACTACTGCTGCTGCTTCACGATATTGCTTTCGTTTTCTCTTTGTCCAATATTTGTCTGTTTCAGTGTGTGTGTGTGTGTGTGTGTGTGTGTGTTAAGACAGATCCCCGAGGAGGTGTGAGCATTAGGGTAGGAGGTGAGGGCACTAGGGGGGGAAAGGTGCAGCAAGATGGTGTGGACGCTAGGGTAGAAAAGTGGAAGATCTGGGCGTTAGGGCGGAAAGGTGCGAGGACAAGAGGGTAGAAAGTGGGAGGTGTGGGTGTGTGGTAACGTGTAATGGGTGGTTGGGTGGGGATGAGGAGGAGGGAAACAGGAGAGACAGCTTTAGGAGGAAGGCGGCGTATAGGGAGGGTGGTGTAGTGAGGGTGTTGTCCCCGGAGACGTGGTAATAACGTGGGGTGGATTAGCACTATCTGGCCGGTTCTGTGATATGAAGGAGTCAGCTTATACGGCGCCCCCTAGTGTCGGCTCCTTACCATAACACCCATACCTGTACCCTTCCTTCCTTCCTTCCTTCCTTCCTTCCTTCCTTCCTTCCTTCCTTCCTGCACGCCGCTACGTAACGTAACACTACTCTGTGTAACCAAGAAGGGTACATTTATGAGTATTGAGTAACATCCCTCAGTATCATCCCCGAGTAACACCTTGCTGTAACACCCTTTAGTATCATCCGTCAGTAACATATTTCAGTAACACCCTTCAGTAACACCCCAGTAACAACCCTCAATTACTATCCTCAGTAACACACTGTCCTTAAAACCAGCTTCCAAGTAACTCAGAATTGTAAAAAAAAAAAAATAAGCAAAGGAGAAATTGCATTCAAGTTTCGGTAGCATCTCCGGAAATACCGCGGCCTTTTGTTTTCTATCTATTTATTAATTTATTTGTGTTTCAACTCATCAAAGTACATAGTTCTCACACATTCCAGGCAGCGAGGAGATAATTTCAGGAATGAATCGTAGAGAATCCGGATACAAATGAATCACCAGTCGCTAATTCCTTACGACTGGTTGTGATGGCGAGCGAGAGTGTGACAACAACACGTTAGACACATCCTGGGAGTGATCTTGTTATCAAGTTTATCACACTGGAGGGAGGGGAGGTCACTGACACGTGCTACACCCCCCCCTCCCTCTAGTTGGAGGGAGGGGGGGTAGTCACACACACTGGAGGGAGGACAGAGGGGTCACTGACACACCTTTACCTTCTTTACCTTTAGTCATATACAACTGTTTCCTCGCCCTTGATTACCTGTCCTGTGATGGTTGGAGGAGGTCAGGTAGACGGATAGGACTCCAGGGGGCTTTGGGAGAGGGGGTTGAGTTGGATGGGAGCTGCGTTTTTTGTCCTCAGTGTTAAGTAAATACGTAACGTTATATCCTAACCTTGCGCCTTCCTAAACGTGATAAAGTAGATACGGAACAACAGCTTATCCAACCCCGTAGTTCCCTTAACGTAATTATGAAATCGTTTATCCTGCCCTAAAGACCTCCTCTGTAAGTACGACCCCCCCTCTCCCCTCTCCCCTTAAGCCCTACATCCGTGTGTGTGTGTTTGTACTTGCATGTGTTGTGGACCTTCTAAACAAACATGAACACATTACATTTTAAAATAGAATATAGTGTAGTGGTCTCACAGGTAAATTATAGCAGTGATAGTGAGTGTAGTACTCTCTCCTAGCACACCTGTAATCTGGGGCTGGTATTTTATGTGTACAACGGACATACTTAGACACACCTTCTTACTTCTCTCGTTGATAGAATCTTTTTTTTTTTCATTCTTTCATTTTTTCTTTCTATCTCTCTTTCCTTCTCTGGTTTGTTGAACGTGTACATGCAGATAGTTCCACACATTGGCTAATTAGTGGTCTTATCACCTGCACGTTACATGGGAAGGTGTGTTGGCGACGTCAGTTATAGGTGTCCCCCATGTCATGTGCATCTCCCTTATACTGTCGGGTGTATCTGATGGTGTCAGGTGCGTTTTCTTATACTGACATGTGCAACTCTTGGTATCGTGTGCATTTCCTTATACTACTATGTGCAATTGTGGGGTATCATGTGCATTTCCTCTTGATGTCATGTGTACATCTCTTTAATTGCCATGTGCATTTCCTCCTGCTGCCATGTTTATCTCTTGACATCATATCAACAACGAATGATACTAATGAATAAAAATTACGTAAATTAAATACTGTTGATAAGAAAGATGACAGGTGGACATGTTTTTTTGTTGTGGCAAGATCCTCTCCTCTCCTCTCCTCTCCTCTCCTCTCCTCTCCTCTCCGTGTTTACAGCAGGTGACACTCCTCCGGTCGCTTCGGCTCTGGGCCACACAGGTAATTAACTGAAGGGGACATGTCTGATGTTGCGGCAGCAGCCAGATGGAGAGAGAGAGAGAGAGAGAGAGAGAGAGAGAGAGAGAGAGAGAGAGAGAGAGAGAGAGAGAGAGATTTCTTATAGAACCACACACTGGGGAGGATCCGGGGGGTGAATATAAGCGTAAAAAGCAGAACAAAGACACAGAAAATAGTAAATTGAGTAAAGTGACGAGTTAAAGAAAGGACGTAAATAAACCCACAATACTCAAGAGAAACACAACGGGGAAAAGTAGACGATAACAAAGATCGACAGGAGACGTAACATCACACCATCTGGATTAATTGGGTAATTCCAGACTCGTCCACCTGCATGGATAAAATACGAGTTTTTCCTGTTTGATGAAGACCTTACAGATGTTATGTGAGAAAGAAAGAGTTGACTTTGGGGTGGACCGTTGGATCAGTAACACCTCAACATAGACGCGAATTTCGTTGTCGAGTGATGTGTAGTAGGAGTCTCTCTCTCTCTCTCTCATTCATTAGGTGGGGTAGGGAGGGAGACTATGTGGAGGATGCTCGTGTGGTTGGTGTGTATCAGGTGTAGCAGGACACTTGTATAACAGGCCAGAGAACGTGTGTAGTGTGTCAGGTAATTTGACCCGTGTTGCAAGTATTAGTTGTGTTTTGTTATTTTATTTTCGGTATTGTGTTTTAAGTGATTGGTTGTTGATGTAATATTATAATAGCTCTCTCCCTGTGCTATTGTTTTTTTTGGTGCTGGGAAAATACTTGTGTTTTTGATGTGATGTTCAGTCGTGGGTAGCCTAGATATTTTGTAGAGAAGGGTATAGGAGCGTAGTTACCGTCGGCAGGTTATATTTTATGTTTTAATTGACTCGTGTAGGTAAAGGAAAAAACATTCTCGGTCAGTCATTCGAAAATAAGAGGGGGGGGTGACAGGCTGACGAATTACAGTAAGACCGAAAAGTTTTGTGTAACCTCGTAAGTTCTACGCTGTCTGGTGCAAAATTCCTGTGGGATCTTAATTAGGTGTCAGTCTTTGTTCTCTATTTGTTTTTGTCTAATATACACAGAATAGGTGGAGGGATATATAGTGTTCTCCCTGTCCGTCTGTACCTAAAAAAAAAAATCATTTCCGTACAGGCGCCGAGTAAAGCCTCACAGGTCTATATATGGAACTTAGTATACAGTTTTTTTATCGTGAATATCTGGGTCAAGTTCAGTATCAGCTTTAACATCTTTATATACCATTTATGACCTGTCTGCCACTCGATATCTTGACAGTGGCAAATATCACTGATTGTTATATCCTCTTAATATATAAGCCAGGGCCGGTAAGGGTATAGAATGGTGGGAGGGTTATTGTATTGCGTTTGATAGTATCGGCCCCGGGATTCAGGTCGTTGAATCCAGTGTGAGCCAGTACCAGTAGTATAACCATATCGCCACCGGCCAGCTCTTCGGAAAAACCATCTGGCTCACAAATATCCAGACTATAAGGAGAAGGATGTTATCTGTGGTATCTCAACCTTTGTGTGACATGTGACGCCAGACCCAAGTGACAGACTGTGTGTGTGTGTGTGTGTGTCAAGTAAAACTAAATTTGAGTATTGGTCACATTGTCAGGCACACCTTCATACGTCTCGTCTTCGTCTTGGTCATCATTGTCATTACGTTTGACAAATGTTTTTTAAAATGCTTGGAGAACTTTCAATAGATACTTCAAGACAGGATCATCTGTGACTGTTGTAGCCCACTAACTCTCGGGGCTCCTTATTACTGCATCACACAAGATAACACGGGCTGTGCATAAAAGTCTTTGAGAAGAAGGTTAAGCAAGTGTAATGATTGAAAATGTCTAGATGATTTGATTACTGGTTAAAATCTTCAAGCATTTACGTTGTTAAAAAGAGTCACTTTTGTGTTCACAGTTACATAGATAAAAAAGTATTTGATAAGTTCCTTTAAGTGTACTACGAGAGAGGAATTATATGGTCTGATGTTTAACTCTTGGAAATATTATTAATCGGTTTTGTTATTTGATGAAAAGAAAAGTTCCAATATATAGTAATCCTTTTTAAGCGTGAAATTAATTAAGTTGGAGTTGAATCACCCAGATAGTAGGTTAATCCTTTTGGGGAATTAAAATCGTAAACAACGGTTAAATCCACCACCAATCTCATGATGATAATTATTCGGCTTAAGATGACAAATCCACTGTTTTTTCTCTCTCTCTTTTGTTGATACACACGATGCATTAATCCTCCAGTTTTCACCCGCCACCTCGAATTGTGGCTGACGGGTATTAGCGTCTCTCTCTCTCTCTCTCTCTCTCTCTCTCTCTCTCTCTCTCTCTCTCTCTCTCTCTCTCTCTCTCTCTCTCTCTCTCCTCTCTCTCTCTCTCTCTCTCTCTCTCTCTCTCTCTCTCTCTCTCTCTCTCTCTCTCTCTCTCTCTCTCTCACAAAAGGCCCGACTGCAGATAACTGGCGATTAAGAAATGACGTTACGTGACAACCACAGGACGGCCAATTAGTCGAGACCAAAGGGTTGATCCGTCACGGCACACTGGTGATTAATGATGGCCAAGGGCCGGACCCCCCCACCCACCCTCCAGGACAGGTGATCATTGGGTGTACCTCCGCCCGTCTCCAACCCTAAGCCTTCCTGCCCTTAGTTTGTATATGTATTAATCTTACCTGTCAGTATTATGTATATTTGTATGTATTTTAATCATACTCCACAGTGATTATATTTACCTTAGCCATCTGTTCGTTATATGTACCTTACTATTGTACACATGGTTATGATACTGACTGTATTAGTGTATATAAGATGATGTAATAATGGTCCTTTTTTACGACGGCCATCATAATATTAGTGATGATAATAATGTGAAAAATAATAGAAATCATATAATTAATAATTTTCTGGTCAAAGAGGCAAATTGATCCATTGTTTCCTTGTCATTTTCCCTTTATCATTATTCCTCCTCCTACCCTCCTTTATCTTATCCCCCCCCTCCTCCCCGACCTCTTCCTCTTGTCCCTCACGCCATTCACTGTTGGTTGGATTATCCCCTTAAACCTGGCGTCTGGTAGTATCATTAGGGACGCCATTCAGGTGGAGCGTGGCACTGTTTGATGACCCTCTGGTCCACCCGCGCCGCCGCCTCCCTCATGAATAAATTTCACGCACCCTTTGTGGAGTTTATTTTTTTTATTATTTTTTTATTTAATTTTTTTTTATTATTGTTGTGTAGTTTTCACCTCCGAGTGGATGATTTCTTTTTTTTTCTTCTGCTTCTTATCATCTTCTTCGTCTTCCCTATCCTCCTTCTGCTCCTTTCATTTCCTATCGTCACCCACTCTCCTTCTCTTCCTCCCTCCCTGCTAGAACAGTGGTTAGGATGGAGATTAAATGGGCCCCAGTCCCAGTGATTAGGTAAAGTTAGGTTAGTTTAGGGGGGCTGTTACGGCGAGCATTATGACCTACAGCCATAGTAAACTAGTATTACTGGTCATTGTTGTGGTAGTATGGTCATTAATGATAGACAGACTAATAGACAGGCAGACAGGCTAATAGGCAGGCAGACACAAAGACTAATGGACAGACAGGGGAATAGACAGACAAATAGATAGATGCCAACTCAGACAACGCGACTAAAATGATTCACCCAATATAATAAGACTGTTTTTCAAAATTCTTGAAATATGTATATTTATTTATTTATTTATTTATATTTTAGAGACAAACTTCTTCACCGTTTGAGAACAGTACGCAGACAGAAGAAAATCCTGTGATATAAACATTAAGAAGAAGACTTAAGATGATCGTAATGACTTAACAAATAATGAAATAAGAACTACGGACATACAGGTGATTGACAATTAAGTATGTGTGCGCACCTGTGACATTCATGCATTGTGTCGTGTTCATTAACTTCATGATTTTGTAAAAGTAAAAATAAATAAATCACGGGTGGTTCCATCCTTCAAGGAGGACACAAATTCGGCAGCTGAGCAGGAGATAGAGAACATTATCTGCCTCTACAACACACACTATAACTGTTGACGCTACCCCGTTTACCGACCGCTTGCTGTGATGCAAAGTTCCCCGATGTGTGTGTGTGTGTGTGTGTGTGTAATAATAATAATAAACTGTTTATTAATAGAGTTGCAGCCGAAGGCTGAAAATATGCGAACTTGCATGTGATTTAGACGATAATATACATTCAATACATTTACAGGGCTGTACAGTACATAAATCAGGAGTTGTTTATTATTTTAACAATAGATGGGATGGTGCTGTTCTTATATCTATCGGTGCAGGCTCTTATGGGCTGAATTTTGTTGTAGTGGCGGACTGCGCGAGGTGGGCGGGGGACTGCCGGTGGCGGTATGTGGCGATGACGAGGATGGTGTAGTAGTCCACTGCCAAATCCTGCTAGTGCGTGGTGGTGGAGGTCACTGAGGGATGTCATTTCCAGGGTGGAGAGAGCGTTGGTGTAGCCGGAGTAGTCTGCGCCGAGCATGATTCTGCAGGCCCTCTTCTGTACCTTCTCTAGCTGACGTTGGGTTGAGTTTAGAGAAGACGACCAGGCTGGTGACGCATACGTTAATTTGGGGAGAATAAAGGCGTTGTAGATAGTCCTCAGCTCTGGCGTGGGTGTCCCAAGTGACCTGAGTCTTCGTAGCATGTAGAGACGGTACGAGGCTGCCTTGACTGTGTTGTTTACATGGGCCTTCCAGTCCAGTTTGTTGTCTATGGTTACACCCAGGAGTTTGGCAGACTGCACCAACTGGAGAGGATGGGCACCCACTGTGACTGCTGGAGCTTGCACCACAGTGGTGGCGGTATTGAAGTGCATGTGTGTGTGTGTGCGTGTGTGTGCGCGCTCGCGCGTGTGTGTGCAGATAGATAATAAATATTTGCGTTGGGAGGTCGAAGCTGGTCAATTGTTGGTGTTTTATTATTGGTAGTAAATAAAATAATTATTAACATATAGATCGTAATAGACAGTTAGCAGTGTTGTTATTTCGAGGACAAGGGGAAGATGTAATGCTATTTTTATCCTTGTTATTGATAGACAAGTAACAGACAAGAATAGGAATGATAAACACAGGTAACTGGTATTACCACCGTGAGCAGATGGTTTGGAAATAACTATATATACATACATATATATATATATAGTTATATATATATCTTGATAAAATCACGGGAAAATGGAAACGCAGGAGCTTACGTCTTGAATAAAGACGAAAGCTAAGATCTCCGTTACATTTTAATATTATCAGAATTATCACGTTTTCATTGTGGATTTACATATATATATATATATATATATATATATATATATATATATATATATATATATATATATATATATATATATATATATATATATATATATATATATATATATATATAGTTATTCATATATATATTATTTATTAAATTGATTCATGAAATTTATTCCAAACAAATGGATAGATAGTTTTAACAGGAAGACAAGAAATAGTTAGGAAAAAGACAGCTGGGCAGTTAACAAAGAGAGAGAGTTAATAAGTACAGTATTAACATTACAGAAGCATGGTGGCGCCGGGCTGGTGAGGAAGGTCCACATTACCATGAACTAAGAAATATAAATAGCTTATAATCACCATATATCACCCGGCTCCCAACACGGCGCCGCTCACCCTAACACATGCAAATTTCTGCAACCTCTGAGGGGGTTACTGTGACCTGCCGCGGGTTCTCAAAGGCGTCTACCTTGATTTTTTGTTTTCCTCCTCCCGGTGATGTGAGAACGTCCTGTAAGGAGTAATTCGCTGTGTTTTTCTCTATAGTGACCAGCCGCGGGTTATTAGAAAATCGTAAGGTAATTTTTTGCTCTAAAGGGATGTGAGAACGCCGCCAGAAGGTTCATGAATACTGTATACGAGTATAAATCAAATTCTCGAAAATAAACTAAATTATTATTATAATAGTAGTATTGTGTAGTAGTTGTATTTATTATTGTTATTATTATTATATTGTATTATTATTATTGTTTTGTTGTTGTTGTGTGAAGGCATTGGTTAAAATGGCATCAAAATTTCTAGAGCCTCACTTGTACGGTTAACGGGAAGGAATTTTAACTTAGGAGTGTTGGAGACTCTGCCTGGCTAATGACGGCGGCCCCGGGAGTGTGTCGGGGTCTTCCGCAGAGTCTCTGTTATGCCCTCCCCCTGCATTGTTGCCCCTGACACCGGCCACCGGGAGGTCGTGGGAAGTCTTGGCGTCTGTGGTGGGTGGAGGATCTGTCCGAGGGACTGGTCAAGGACCATCTGGAGGTGGTTGGGGGGGGGCAGCCCGAGACTGGAAGACTAAGACCAACTTTAGAGTAATCTGAACCGGACCAAGACCAGTCTTAGGACTATTTTCAAGACCAATATACTACACAGTAGTTTACGAATAACATACATTATACCTGGGTTTATTGTCATTGTTTTATGATCAATGATAAACTCAGGCTAAACCACAACTATTTCGTGATGGGATGAGTTAAACTCTTCCTATTAGAAGACTTACAATGAACTGCTTATGACCAACGTGTAAAGACGATCAGTCCTACAAAACGTTTACAACGACTTGAGGCAAAACAAGTTTTACTTAATCCTACACGTTACTTCCAGTTGTTTAGTCCACGAGTGATCATGTCAGGATGTTAGTGGAAGAATCTGGTCATGTCTGTTTCTTTACATCAGAAAGTAATAGTTTATAAAGGTTACTCATGTCATCCCTGATGCTTTCGTGTATGTACCGGGAACTTGTACAAGATGCTTAGTTTCTTGTTGTTCTGTTCTTTGAAAATTGTTGCCATGATCACCTCCATTTAAAATGTTGATAGCGCTCCTTGTGAATGATTTTTAGTTGTATTCTGTGGTTGATCATTCTAAATGTTGTGGTTATTGTTGTTATTATTATTATTTGTTATGATTATTATTATTATTGTTGTTGTTGGTTGTTGTAGTAGATAAAGACCTCGGTCCTGGTAAAAGAGAGACGGTGATGGGAGGAACACGGGTGGCGGGCGGGTTAGGAGAAACACCTCCTGTACCGGAGTGTTTGACAAAGAACGTCGAGTGTTAAAACTGTGGAAGGGACGAGTGTGTGTAAGAGTCTTGATGGCTACACAAACATTGCAGATGAACTTGGTTATACATCGAACTTTAGATATAACATGTGGACTTGTGTGATGCCTCTGGCTGGCCCGATGATGCTCCTGTGGCCATAAGCATCTTTAAGACATACGAGTTAGCATACAAACACGCGTCTTAATGTCTTCAGTTATCCTTCTTGGTCATCTTATACATGTGTAGACATCTTAGGTCTGTTGTTTACCTCAAATAAGTTGTTAAAAGCGTCGCGAAGACATGTAAGGAAAAATGCAAATGATATCTCGACCTTCAGACTTTACCGGGACTCTGAAGTATATGGGGGCCTGTCTGTAGCACCTCAAGGAGTTACCACAAGTGCCTTCAAGCCGTGTAAACAAGGAGCCGAACGTAGAGTCGGAAACTGTTACTAAAAAATACCCAATATTCTTTTTTTTTTAGGTAAGGTTATGACTTGACTGTAATAGTTGTGTAATCTGTGTTGAGTTACCGAATCCTTCCAGAGAATATGATGATAAAAGTGATTGGTTATGTTATTATTGTCGTCGCAACATATTGTTTATATGAAATACTTTGAGATGAAAGTTAATAGAATTGAGAGTCATCACCTATCTGTGTTGACTTCTTGTACCACATCTCTTGAAATTCGCTGTAAGGTGTGTGGGTGGTTGGACATAATTCTGAATGTATTCACTCGTTATTACAAAGAAACAGATTTTGAGTAAAGGAAAATTATGATTACAAAGAGTCAGTTCATCAGTGCAGACACATACCGGTTGCTGTATCCATCAGCTGGTGTCGAAGGCACTGGGTTGGGTTCCTGTGTGTGTTACCAACCTGCGTCTCACCTGTCGTGTTTACATGACTACATGTGAAGGCGCCGGGGAGCGAGAACACCTGGTGGGGAATAATTATAAAGTGATTTGTTGCTTAATCAATTTGTATTGTGATGAGGTTGAGATATTTCCTGGACAACAACTGTCATCGGCGAGCAAAAAAAAAGTACATCGAGTTTGGACTGTGGGATTAGGTTCCTTTTGGGGGCTTATTGGTGTTTAGCTGATGTCAGTATTCAGCCGAAGTCACGTCTGTGAAGGGTGTTTGAACAGATGCGCCCCTGTCGACTAACACACAAGACAAGAGAACTAATGGCGTTATTACATGAATACTTTTATAAACTGACTTGATTATAGTCTTTATTTACCTTCACCTATACGATGAATCCCCTGAGGTCAGTGTGTGGCGCCAGTGGAGGAGGTATTTCAAACATATGTTACGAAACAGTAGGGAATTGATGACAGCGGCGTAGTGTGAGGAACAGCAGCAGCAGCGTCCTGGACCTCGGTATTCAAAAGGTCACACGATGAATAGTCCTCGTGTCTGGTGAGGTAACTGAGGAAAGAACTGCATGGTTGACTTACACTGAAGTACAAAAACTATAGCCAAAAATTACGTTTAATTTACCATAGCTAACTACCTTAACGAGGTAATTATGTTCAACCCCCCCCACAGGAGACTGATGTAAAACAGATTACTTTGTCTCCCCCAATTGGTGCTAATTCAACATGCTCAGTTTAGGTAGTGTCTTCCTGTAATTGTTCAGTACATTGTTGAGGGGGGGGGGGTAATAAACCATTTAGGTGTTTTGTTATGGTTTGTGGAATGTTAATGGTGTTATCGTGTGAGAGTCAGGACCCAGGTTGGCTTAAGTACTCAGTGAGGAGTGTGGGCCATATTAAGGTTGTGTGTGGCGATACATACGTCACCTGTAATCTGCTCCATTACCGGTATAATCTCGTGTGTCGACCGCCTGCTACCCATACACCCACCTCTCGCCCACCACCCCAACCACCCACCTCTCGCCCACCACCCCAACCACCCACCTCTCGCCCATCACCCACCCTCACTCGTACATCGGCCACAACTACCACCCTGTCCACCCGCCCTCCCTAATACACCGCCCACCACCAGTAACGTGGTAGGTACGCCCGTTGCCGCACGTCCGCCAGTCTGCATCAACTGTGGGAGGGAGAGAGGGAGGCACCGCCACCCTACAAGAATGCCGTGATTAATTAAACACCAGCGACCCTCTCAGGAGGTTATCCCCGCCATCTTTATCGACTTTACGTGATGGGAAATATTGAAGCCCGGGCAGGTGGACGTTGTTACTGGCCGGCCTCGACCGCTGTTCTGCCGTAATGCTCATCATAATGGGGTGTGTGTGTGTGTGTGTGTGTGTGTGTGTGTGTGTGTGTGAGAGAGAGAGAGAGAGAGAGATAAAGTCTTCCTTTCTCTTTCTCTCTTCGTAATAGCCATTTAGATGATACAGAGAAAATAGACAAAGGGATAATGGTGGTGATTGATGGTATTAGTGGTGCTACATTTTATCTACCTAACACCACAACCTGTCCTGCATTGTACCAGGAGGCGGACAATGGTGATGGTGTTAGGGTGGTGATGGTAGTGTGAAGGTGGTGGTGGTGGGATGGTGACAGTGCTTACAGTATGGTAGATATGACGGTGGGGGGAGGGTTAACTGGAGTGGTGTGAGAGGGTGACAGTTGTGTAATAGGGCAGGGCGGCACCGTAGAGTGTTAACGGAGTGGTGTGTGTGTCTCTTCCTCTCTCCTTCACCCCCTCCATCCTTCTCCCCCTTTTCTGCCCGCCCTTCCCTTCTCTTCCTCCCCACCTTTACCAATGACCCTTCCCTAATCCTTCTCCCCTCCATTCTCTCGTCGTCCTCCTCTTACCCCTCTCCTCCTCTCACCCCTCTCCTCCTTCCCCCCAAGACGAGTGGGGGGAGGAATTATGGACATACTGTGGGGGGGTGATGGGGAGTGAGGGGGAGACAGCGGTGTGATGGTAATGATGAGTAGCGGATGGGGGACTGATGGTGGTAGTGGTGATGTTGATGTGGCGGTGATAGTGGTGTTGGCATGGTGATGTGGTGGTGGTATGGTGATGGTGTGGTGAAGTAGTGATGGTGGTGGTGGATATGTTTGAAGTGATAGTGGTGGTGGTGATAGTGATGGTGGTGATAGTGATGGTGGTGATAATGATGGTGGTGATAATGATGGTGGTATTAGTGATGGTGGTGATAGTGATGAATTGATGTTTATGGTGGTGATTTGTTAAAGAAAAATAGTATCATATTCTCGAACTGGTGGATGACGCAGCAGCAGCATCGGTGGATGTAAAAAATGGAAGAGACGTTACCAGTGAGAAGTGGATGATCATGGATGGATGACAATACTGGCGGTGAAAGTAAGGAAGTGGATGGTGATGATGGATGGATGGATGGAGGGAAGTAGTAGCAATGACAGTGGATATAAGAAGGTGGATGAGGTGGTTAAATGTGAGTGGAGGGTAATAGAGGAGGAAAGGGGGGGGTGGGGGGATGATAGAGTGGGCAAAGGTGGTGATGGAGTTGTGGCGGCCGGGAAAGTGACGGCAGAGGGAAGGGTGGGAGAGAAGAGGGAAGAGCTGGGGAAGGTCGTGAAGTGTGTGGAATAGAAAGGATGAGTGTGTGTGTGTGTGGGAGGAGGAGGAGGAGGAAGGGTGAACGAGGAAGGGAGAATGAGGCAGCAGGGAGTGAAAATGGGGTGAGAGAGAAGGGAAGAAGATACAGAGGGGGTGAGGGAAGGAAGGCGGCAGCGTGAGAAAGGCCGGGCATAGGTAAGTAAAGGCGGCGGGGTTTACAGGTAGTTAAGTAGTAAGTCTACCTGACAAATGACCAGGTGTGTTAGAAGGAGGTGGGGCAGCCCGCCCTACCTGGCTAGTTCGCGCTTCAATAACCTCAACATCTTTGGATTTCTACTTTTGCAAGCAGTAACAGCCTGGTTGATTAGGTTAGAATCTGGGAAACTTGGTCGTAGGATGAACTTTGTAGAGGAGGTTGGAACTTCCGAAATTGGCTCCATGTAAGTGAGAGGTGCACGTCAGAATGTCTCCGCTTTTCATTATACTTAAATATTTCGTACATGTGATATTAATGCCCTTCACCAGAAATTGATGAGACATGTCTTAGGTTTAATGTGTCTCAGATGTGTCATTAATAAATAGAATTGATGGGGGGTAAGCATATGGACCTTTGAGAATTGATGGGGGGTAAGCTTATGGACCTTTGAGACTGTGGTTCTCTCCCTTCACAACCACCACCAGCATCTTCACCACTATTAGTAACACACCACCCCTGCTCTACGTACATACACACACTCACTCACACACTCACTCACACACTCTCTCACACACTCTCTCACACTGCCGGTGGCTGTATCACGTCACCCTGGCCATGACTCTTCCAACCATCAACATCACCCAAGTTTAGAGGCACGTTAAAGTATGCTATCAATTTTGTACCCGAGCTTTAATGTTAACATAGGGCCAACCAGATCTGGACCAGGGAATCGTACCTTAAGTTGTATACTAAATCCTCCGAGGTGGTCAGCTTGAGGTAGTGTTAGGGAAAGTTAAACTATTTTTGTTTTGTCTTTAGATTGGTAAGTTAGGGGCTTTACGGGTAGGTTAGGTTAGGTTGGACGTAGATTAGGCAAGTCTTCCGTTTCCGTGTACTACCTGGCACGGGAAGTAGTGTAGGCCTAATTGACACCTGGCGGGGGAGGCCTTTTCTTCCTCATAGTCAGGGTTTGTTAAACAAGTTCCTCGGGTGCTGTGTACACCTTTTCCAGTCGTAGCTTCTGCCGTTCTCTTACGTTCTTGAGTCGACCTTCGTTCGTTCCTCTGCCTCGCATGCCGGCTCACATTACCAGGAACGGTTTCTCCCGGACGCTTAAGAACCGCTTAATTAAGTCTTGTAATTTGTTTAGTGATTTGCATAAAGGTAGTGTGTGTGGTGACGGGGGTTCTGGGGTGCTTGCCAAGAACCAACCGCTAGCAGGTGGGCAACCCGCCGTCGCCGCCATCACTTGTTCTTCAGCTGGTAGAGATGCTGGTTCCGGTTTGTGGCGCTGTCGGTGGTGGTGGTGATTTTGTTGCTTGTAGTCATCTTTCGTCATATGCCCAGGTGTTGTATTGTGGTTCTTCCTCCTCTTCCATCCCTTGATCGTTTGGCATTCCTTTCTCTTCCTTTCTTCTCTTCCTGTTATTTCCCTCTCCTCAACCTGGTGTCACTAAGAGAGCTCACGTTCTCAAGTAGCTCAGGTTTGTCCATATTGTTATTATCCACTCTGTATCTGTATTTTTCTGGCTAAATAAACTGTGTTAATATCAATATCTTCTTATCTGACATTTCTTCCTCTATCCATCCTTCTCCCTCTCATCCTTTGTCCTTCCAACTTCTCCCCCCCTCCCTCCCCACCACGTACCCTCATCATGGCGCCATGTAGTCAGAGTCAGCAGGACGTTGAGGCGCCTTCCTGCTGCCTGTCTGGTACGAAGGAACCCCCCCCTCCCCCTCCCCTCCTCCCACACACACTAGCGGGACGACCTCACCTCCCGACTCTTAAAAAATTCTAAATTTTTGTCAAACTTAATCGACGACACTAAAAAAAAAGTTTGATAAAGTGTCACCAGTATTGCTCCGAGACCTGTATTAGACGTGTTCACTTATCTCCTACGTAATACTTAAGGGGAAAAAAAGGACTTTGACTTATGGATCTTTAAGGGTGGAGAACTTTCTGGGCTGTTGGATTTAAAAGGTCATCTTGTGTAATTCGTCTGTAAAAGATTGGAGCATCGACACTTCACCGACTCGACCGTGGGATGACTTGTTCTTGTGAAGCTTCTATTAATCCAGTACCCGCTGGGCTGTGGGCTGCTCCCAGACACCACGAGGCCGATTTCAGTAATTGCTGATGTACACATTTATTTATTTATATAGACAGCGGCGTAAATAGTGTCAAAACTGTGCCGAGTCCTTGGACACCTGGAGCCCTTGTGACTTTGATCTGAAGGCGAAGGTTAACTCGAATAATTTTATGTACTTTATTGGTTTTATTTATATAGTAATAAAAAATGACACTAATATTGTACCGAGCCTCGGGTATCCGGAACTTGCTGGTCTGCGACGAAGGTTAACTTAGGTGTTATTGAAAGGTTTACACTTGTTGCATTCTCTCACTGGTGTGAGGGAGCGCACGAGCGTCCACGTCAGCTGAGGTCACGTGCGTGTGTTTGATTTGAGCCGAGACGCGCGGCCTTGGGGATGCGAATGTCCGCTTCAAGGATTTTAATGTTCGTCAGATCTTTAGCTTTATGAAATGATTTATCAATGTTTTTCACCTGGCTTTGAGTACTGATCGGGTGGTTTTCGAATAATCGCTACGTAATTGAGTGCTAGCAAAGTGATTTTTGAGAGCGCTCACGGAATTTTTCATGCGTGTTATTATATCTTCATTACACACCACAGCCATATTGTCCTCCGCCAGGAAATGTTCGTAGCCGTTCTTGCTGCCGTCCGTAAACGCGCAACAACCCCAACGAAAATGCGTGTAGTTCGGCGAAATTTTGTATATACACTTTTTATATATCGAACCCACAGAGATCTACCCAATATTGAACGAGCTGCTGTTCGTCTTGTCTCTTATGCCTGTGTGGGCGTACGTGTGGGGGTGGGACATGCCTGTGTGGGCGTACGTGTGGGGGTGGGACAAACCGATATGGATTGCAGGTATGTACAGCATGTATATACGTATGTGAGACAAGTACATGTGGGCGTGCAAGTATGGGCGGGTTGTGCGGGAGGTAGGCTGCAGTGTTGTGCATGGTAACAGCATACTTGATGAGCGGGGCTGTATACTCTTCCAGCCTGCACACCTGGCCCACTACTACACCACACCTGGCCACCTCCATCCCCCACCCACCTGGCCCCCTGTGCCTCCCACCCTCCTGGCCACCTCCATCCCCCACCCACCTGGCCCTCCCGTGCCTCCCACCCACCTGGCCCCCTGTGCCTCCCACCCATAATCCCTTGAATACAATATTTTAACTCCTTGAGTACGATGCGGACCTTGTGAGTACAACAAATTAACTCCAAGGGAAAGATATTCGAATCCCTTGAAAATAGTGAATTTAATCCTTACCTGCGATGGCTTAACCTTTTAAATGCGATGATTTATCCCCGTGTGCACGATGACTTGGTACACAAGGGGTTAAGTTTTCGTGCTCAGGAGGGTTAACACCCGAGGAGCTTTGTGCAGGTAATAATGATAAAATCTATCACAATTAATTACCATGTAGATAAGGTAAGGTATGCTGATTTATTTATTTTATAAATTTTTTTAATCAGTACCTGCTGAAGGTCTTCTGGGGGAAGGGGTTGGGTGGGGGAGAAGGAAGGGGGGGGTGGGAGGGGGGAAGTACCGTATCCACCATCCGGGACCAGTGTCAAGGCTGTTCACCGGCTCCTCCTCCTTTCCACCTCTCTGTCTTCCCCCCCCCTCTTCCTCATCACCACCACCACCCCTACCTTCCCCTCATCTCTATCGCCCATCCCTCTGTTTCTACAATCTCTCCCTTATACCTCCTCCCCATTCCCTCTTACCTTCTCCTCCTTCCCTCCTTTCCCCTCCCTTAACCTGTATCCTTCAACATCAGTGCTCTCTCCCTAGTAGTTAGTACAGGGCGTTTCCAGTACCACTAGTCTTACTGAGGCCAACGTTGTCACAGCTCCTACTGTTGTGTTCTGTTAACGTTCGTATTGGTGTTTCTGTTGTTACCTTATTGCTGTTTGTGGTGCTCCCTGTACTGTTTGTCCTGTTACCACTTCCACAGTTCTCTGTTACTGTTGTCATTGTTGCAGGTGAGCTGAGTCGTGTCGGCGTCTTAATTTAAGCAACAGGTGTGACGATAGTATTGATGTATACCTCCTCTCACCACCACCCCCCCACTCCTTCTTCCACCCCCCCCTTCCCCTTCCTTCTCACCCCCCCCTTCCCCCTTCTGCCCCTCCCTTTTCTCCCCCCCTTCCGTCTCCTCACACACACACACTCCCCTCTTCCCCCCATCACTATTCTCTCTTCGCTACTCCCACCACCTCACCCCTTCTTCTTCTCCTCTCCAACTTTTCCCCCACTTCTCTCCACCGTCCACCCCCTTCTTCTATCCATCCTTCGCCCCCCCCTCTTCTCTTCACCCTTCACGCCCCCTCTTCACCCCTCAACCACCCTCTTTTTCTCCCCATCCTTCGCCCCCCTCTTCTCCACCCCTCACCCCACCATTTTCCTCCCAACATCCTCAACACCCATCATCATCAGATCAAGGACGAAAGGTCGAGTTGAATATTTGCATAATGAGCCCTCCAGACTACTGCTACTACTACAGATGACTATTCTAATACTGCTACAACTTTTAAAGATTACTACTTCTACTACTACAACTACTACTACTAGCCGGTACTGATTTTACTACTTTTAGTGTGTGGAGATGGGAGACGCCAGCTATCAGAAACCTGGAATTAGTTGATTGTTGAGATATGTCTCGTTTTGGTTACTTGAGCTGTCCGTTTAAATCTCTTTTATTTTAATTTTTTTCGTTTTTCTTAGTTTCCTTTTTCATATTTTCTCCCTCTTTTTATTTATTTATTTAATTTCTCTCTCACTCCTGTTCTGCTTCTCTATCTCTTCTCCTTATTCTCTTTTCGTAATATTTCCTTATTACTTCTCCTATCTTATCCTCCTCTCCCTCCTTTTTTGTTGATTCTCTTGTGATTCTCATTTTTGTATCCTCTTCCACTTCCTCTCTTCTTCACATTACCTTTCTCTTATGCCCTTCTTTCTCTCCCTCCCTCTCTCATTCCTTCTTTCTCTCCCCCTCTCACTTTCTTTCGTTCTCTCATTCTCTTATTTCTCCGTTTCTTCGCCTTGTTCCTCTTGTCTTGTGTCGTTAGCTTTGTATCGTCGTGCCACCTGACCTCTCTTCCCCGCCTATACGCCCATTTGTCACCTCTCGTCCATTGTCACGCCGCCCACACGCCCATTTGTCACCCCCCCTCCTATTGTCACGCCGCCCACACGTCTCTCATGTTGACCTCCCCTTGTATCGCCACTCATGTAAGCAAGCAGGGTGTGTGTGTGTGTGTGTGTGTGTGTGTGTGTGTGTGCGTGTGCGTGTGTGCGTGTGCGTGTGTGTACTAGTTGGGGTTATGCAAATAGAGAGAGAGATCGTAGAATGCGATGAGCTGCTGTGGAGAGCTTACGAGAGGTTCCTTACCGTATAGGGTCACCTGAGATACTGACCTGCCCTGATTACTGGAATAGACTATCAGTCACCTGGTATTACCTGAGACATGGACTCACTGTGATTACTGGAAACTACCTGTCACCTAATATTACCTGGAACAAGAACCTGTTGTAATTACTGGAATCTACATATCACCTTAATTTACCTGCAACTAGATGCTCCTGTGATTACTGGATTCGGTCTATGGCTGTATGGTACCAGAGGGAGTAATTGATGCCCCGGAATCACTCGCAAATAAAACCACAGGGTTATATACCAAAGTTAATGCAGAGTTACTAGAAAGTTGGGACTTGTTGAAACCGTCTGTGTGTCTGAAACCATTGATAATTAGGTTACGTGTCATCTGGTACCATAATTATGAAACCATCCTTGATTTTAATTGACCTGCAGGACTAGGAAACATGTTAGTCCGCATGGAACCGCTAAAGACACCTGCCGTACCCCTGAAACATTTAATAACTACCTCGAATCCCCACAGAGATCACGTTGACAACTCGTGGGGATCATGTCGACGGGTAAGTGTTTCTCCTGCACACCTGGGTAGTGAGGGAGGTGCCAGGTGTTACTACAGATAACCATCATTACCTGGGTGTTGAAGTGAGGGCTGCTCTCTCTGACTTACGACCTGCCCGCGGTGATGGCGCCTCTTGAAATTATATACTGTATATATTTTTTTTAACTTGTTGTTTGGACTTCCTAGCGTTGTAGCTCTATTTTTAACTGTATAATTTTGGCTTTATGTTCATGTCTTGCGCTGTTCTTGCATGGTATTATTATTGGGTTGGTGGGTCCGTCACTGTAGCCACTGCATCTTGAAAGCTGCCCAGCAACAATCGATGGACTTAAAATAAATATCATGTATACAGTAGATAAGAGCAGTACTGTAGATGGAGAAGATACTCACGACGAAGGTAACAGACCATTTACAGGGTCCACAGGGCATCTGTCTTCGTCCTACTGCAGCTCTAGTGTAAGTTTGAGTTTGTCTTGGTGTGTTTCCTTCCCTCGGTGTCAGGCGCTCCGACTGTGCCATGTCTTCTTCTCCAGGTTTTGCTGCTCTTGGTCAAGGACTTTCCTCATAAAAGATGTATGAATTCACCTAAACCTGATGTATTAAACTAAAACAAAATTAACATCTAAACTGGGATCAAAATTACAGTTAGACTCCCCGTAATGGATTCCACTCACTTAGCGTTACAGGATAACAAAAACGCAAAGTATCGCCAGGAAACTGTATCCCGGTTGTGTTCTTTTTTCTTCACCTTCCTCCTTGTGTTCTTGGTGGTTAAACCTTCGTGTGGTTTTGGTGAGAGTAATAATGTCTTCACTTACGTTGGTTCAAGATGTTTTTGACCAATATTGTTTCCAAAACCCAAAACATCTCTCGTCTTGCCCTAAGGGTCGCTGGTTCTCGCCTGGGGGCACTGCAAGTCCATCCAGCTGTAAAAATGGACGAGTACAGTGCCAGCCACAGTTGCCCCTCGTGCACACTCCGCCAGGCCTCTCTAGGACCCACTTTCACTTGTCACCTTACCCATCGCGTAGAGGAAGATTATTGATTGCGAGGTGACAGGGCCAGAGGTCAAGGGCATTCCTGTATAGCCCGCCATGAATTTAGAGGCTGTTATTCTTTTGCAGTTGTCATGGAAGAATATATTTCATGGGACTTTTCCTCTACTATGGTTAAATGAATAAAAAGTACGCTTTGTTTATTTACATTTTTTTTTCGAATTATATTTTTGAACAGTATGTACGACGCCCATGGTGCCATCCTTTTCACAATTAACTCTTAAAGAACCACCATTCCTTGTTCCCCCTCTGCTGAGCCTCGGCCATTCAGCATAACGGAATGTGACTGCTGTGGTCTAGAAGATATGTAACCTTGGCGATAATTGGCTAATTCTCCAGTTAGAGGGTTCAGTTAGTCAAGAGAGACCCGCCCTCCTTCCCGCTGTGCTCGCCTAAACTGAGTAAAGTCTGGCGGGGTTTTTTTTCCTGACGCCACAGTCCTTCGTAGTAATGTTGTTTCCTCACCTTGAGAGAATGTCTCTAACTTAACATAACATAACCTAACCTAACTTAACCTAACCTAACCTAACCTAACTTAAAACAGCTGATTTTACATTACCAAACCTAACATTTAACTTAATCTAACCTAATCCAAAGCGCCAACCCACCCCAACTCAACCCAGCCCAACCCAACCCAACCCAACCCACCCCACCCACCCCACCCACACCACCCCAACCAACCCCAGCCCAACCCAACCTAACCTATCTAAAAACATATCTAACCTAACCAAGCCAAATATAAAGTGAACACGTCATTACGGTAGTGTCAGTATGCTGGGGTGTGGAAGGGGTGAACTTTATCGATGACCCTCACTGATACTGCCTCCCAAAACAGGTTCACTGAGGTCTGGCGGCTCTTTGATTATAGATGTTGGCGTGCAAATAAACTGGAGACTCCCACTAACCCGATCCGATCCGACCCGATCCCGATCCGATCCGATCCGACCCACGACCCGATCCGATCCGATCCGCCGACCCGACCCGACCTGACCTAAAACAGCGGATCTAACCTAACCTAACTCTATCATTATATTTAACCCATCTTCACTCTCTCCAAAGAATATATAAACACCTACTTGATCACAACAGTAATAAATTGGCCTCAAACATTGGGAGTTCTCCTTTAAAACTTGAAAGCTTCCTCATCTCTGTTATTATGAAGGTATGCTGATGTGCGTTTAGTATGCTACCTGCAAGGTCGGCTTATGTAACACGTCACAGCTCCAATATGACCGCCGTTATTTATTCTTTGATTTATCTAATATATTCATCGCTTCACCCAACGTGTGTGTGTGTGTGTGTGTGTGTGTGTGTGTGTGTGTGTGTGTGTGTGTGTGTGTGTGTGCGCTCATCTTGTCTCTCGCTACAGCATTATAGGGGAATTAACGTCAGTAATTTGTTCCCCCTAAGTTTATATGTTATCGGCTGGACGGGGTCGTAGTTGTGCGACGCTGCCCCTCTCTTGTCTTATAACGTTCCCTCGGGCTTTTGTATATTCTCTGTATTGGCTTTTATCGTTGGTTTGGTTAGGTTAGGTTAGATCTAGGGCCAATCTGGCTATGGTATCGGAGGTCGTGTGTACTGGGTATGAACTCTTGTGTATTCGCCTATAAGTTGACGTGGATGTTGGCTGTACCACACACACACACACACGATCAGTATCTCAATGACTGAATCACCCTCGCTCGCTGGAACTACGGTTGGCGGCGGTCGTTCGCTTAAAGAGGGTGTCCATTGCAAGAAAAACAGCCCGTTTAAAATGTGTAACTGGCCATTAACGGGGAAATTGGCTCTAACTATGATTTATGGCTGAGCCTAACGATACCAAGGGACCGTTTTTTTTTTTTACAGGAGAGTGTTGCTGTTATGGGCCAAGGTGTGGTCAGGTTAATTAGCTGTCTTTTATTTTAGCTGTTAGGAATTCTGTTCTCTTTCGGTAGGACAGAATCCCACAAAAGTTATCTTAAACTAAGTTAAAGTAACCTTAGCTAAACATACCATAATTAACCAAACTCCGACGTAACCCAACCAGACCTACAGTATGTAAACCAGACCTGACCTAACCTAACCTAACCCCACCTAACCTAACCTAACCTAACCTAACCTAACCTAATCTAATCTAACCTAACCTAACCTAACCTAACCTAACCTAATCTAACCTAAACTTAACCAAAACTAACGTAAGGTCGGGCGGCATAACCTCACTATTTTAACCAATTGTACATTTTGTGATAAACGCACCAAATTTGGCACACATGTTGACTTACATATAGTGAACAGGTCTGGTGCCACCGCAGATCTAGCTGCTGGTGGTCGTTGCAGCCATTATCCAAAATGACGACCAACAATTACTGATATTTTACTTAATTGCCCTGCTGGGTGTGACTGTATTTTGGTAGTGGAGTTTAATTCACTGCAAAAGAGCCTAAACTACTAAGTGAATTATTTTATTATATTCGTATATAATTAATAGAGTAATTAGACTAATTAGTCTAATTAAACAGTGTTACCCGCCTTATTACTATAATTTATGAACTGGAGTTGTTGTTGTCTGTGGTGGTGGTGGTGTTGTCTGTGGTGGTGTTGGTGGTGGTGGTGGTGGTGTTGGCGGTGGTGGTGGTGGTGGTGGTGTCGATCATTACCAAAATGAATACCATCATGACCAGATTCCCAGTGTGCAAACTTCATTCATTAAAGATGTCCACTCCCTTGTCAGTGTGATAGTAGAGCTTGGTAACCCTTTTGTGGAGGAAAAGCCTGAATCTGGGGCAAAATATGCAGTGGCACCATACCCAGAATTGTTCATTAACTTAAAGGTCAATAAGTGTGACAAACTTGGTACTTTTATCACAAAATGCATAAAAGATTTGCTATGCCGCCCCACTAGATTGGCCATGACTTTTAGCTGTGGCGAGGAAACTTGAGCTAAATCTTCTGGCGAGGCCCTGTGTGTGTGTGTGTGTGTGTGTGTGTGTGTGTGTGTGTGTGTGTGTGTGTGTGTGTGTGTGTGTGTGTGTGTGTGTGTGTGTGTGTGTGTGTGTGTGTGTGTGTGTGTGTGTGTGACCCCGATACGTTACGGTGAATATTCATTGGGACGGTTTGCGTGTCTCCTCCTCCTAACCACCCCCTCTTCCTTCCTTCCCCCTGGTCCCCGTGACGCCCTGGGCTACGTATAGTCTGACCTTGACACCTGTGGTTAATTATGCCCGCTACCCACACCTGTTGTATCCTCACACCCAGGAATTCTATCTGTGTAGTTTTATTTGATCAGGTGTGTAACGTGAAAGACGGTGCTTGGGTTGGGTCTAATAGAAAATTTGGCGCTCGGTCTTGGTCTTGTACGTCGTGGGTATTCCGTGTAAGCTGGTCTTTGGTCTGAGTATAGTGTCAGGTGATGGTGGTTCTCGTGGGTGTATTGTGAAAGGGAATAGGTGATCGATCTGGGTGTATTGACCAAGGTGTAGTGTCAGATGGTTGTGGGTGTGAGTTGTATGCGGAACTAGATAATTGCCCTGAGTGTATTGTCTAAGGTGGTATGTAGTGATTAGTAGTCGCGACTGGTGGTATTAGTTCAGGGAGTATTGTGAAAGCAGAGATAAATTATTGTGAAGGAAGATAGGTGGTGTGGGTGTATTGTCCTGGGTGTAGTTTGTGGGTGTAAGTGACAGCTGGGTGGTTGATGGGGATGTATTGTGTCAGGTGAGGTCAGACCCAACAGGTAATGTATCTCGGTATTGTTGGCGCACAATGTGACATCAAACAAGGCGGCCGCGATTTTTATGTAAATTGGTGGGCCATTTATACTAGATGGTTCCAATGGTGCCCTGACAGTTGTTAATGTACGGGCGGCAGTGTGTGTGTCGGGTGGAGTGTTGTGGATGGTGTGTGTCCGCCCGTCACCCTGGTCTAGCTAGGCCTACCCTACGTAAACACACTCACTGTGTCCCCCCTACTCTTCCTCGTGACCATACCAGGTTAGGGTCGCCCTCCAGGTGTTGGGACACTGTTTGTTTGGCGTGACAGTCTAGTAACTCTAGGAGTCTAGTTGGTGGCGTTTTCTCTACGGTTGGAATGTACTGAAAATAAGCGCCGGAAGGTTACCTGTGAAGTGTGACCCATTCCTAGTAAATCCCAACCTAACTCAACCATTCCTTTCATATACATTATCTCTTAATTGACTCGTTAGATGTACACATGGTCTCGAATTGACTCTTCAAGTGGTATAAAGGAATTATTTCCAAACTTATAACCGTGCGTTAAGTACTCGCTTCCTGTTCCTGCCAGTACCACACACCGCCTCCAAAGGGAAATATAAAAACAGAGGCTTGGTGCAAAAAGGTGGAGGGGCATAATACGTGACCTGGCTGTCTCGGTTACAGTGATGCATAGTGGAGGCGGCGCCGACGAAGGGAAGGACTCAATGTAAACTCCCATGCAGAACAGGTCGTGAGTGCCTGGTCAGAATTATGCGCAGGTCTTGATGCTGGGCTTCTCCCTTGTTCCATATAGAGGTTTTTGTTGTGGTATTACACCGGTTTTTGTTATGATGTTAATTCCGGGTTTTTATCGGCTGTTGTTTAGTCAGTCCCTTCTGCCTTGCCACGACCCAAAACCTAACGCCGTTTTCAGATGGTCCACAGACGGCAAAGAATAAAATCTCCGGTAGCTTTGAGTTTCTTGCCAAATGGGGCCCGAAATTCTGACTTAGGTCATGTACCATTATAAGGAATAACCAGTTGTTAACTGTACTCGCTGCAGTACTCTTGTCTTCACTAAAGTCACTAGAGCTCAGTAGATTAAGATTGTCCCTATGAATGTTCCTGTGACGTCAGGAGATAGTATCAACAAATCATTTGGTCTTCCCTATTGAAGTTAATTAACCATAGTGGTGGATCTACCTGAGAGACAGTATAGTTCCGGTAAGGGCAGGAGGGTGTAGGTAAGGGCAGGAGGGTGTAGGTATGGGCAGGAGGGTGTAGGTAAGGGAAGGAGGGTGTAGGTAAGGGCAGGAGGGTGTAGTTAAGGGCAGGAGGGTGTAGGTAAGGGCAGGAGGGTGTAGGTATGGCTAAGGGAGGGTATCAGTTTGGTCATTAATAAGACAGGTAGGGGTTAAATTGCCTCCTCCTTAATCAAGTGTTTTAATTAGTGGTTATATCCGACCCTTGGCGAACCCCTCCTTCACCTTCGCCGCCAGGTTAGATCATCTCCCGCGAAATATATTGGCGAAGCGTCGTATGTTGCGATTATGCTTGTGAAATATATTGGTGGCGTGTCCCATATTAGATTATATACCTGACGATATATACAGTATATTGACGGTACACGTGGAATATATTGACGATGTATAAGTATATATCAGCGAAATATATTACTGTGTATGATTCGTATTGATGAGAGTTTCAGATCGGGTCATATTTAAGAAAGATATTGACGATGGTATTTTACGTTCAGTGGTTATGATTTGAAATATATTGAAAATGAGGATATTGGCGTATATTGGTGATAAATACTAATGTGAAATATATAAATCGTGAATATCCCCAGAACTTCTCCAATACCTGGGAAATATGTATTGTCGGTAGTAGCGAGCCCTTGTATGTCATTCGTGAAGCACACTCGAGGTCCCGGGAGTGCTTGAGTGTAGGCCTGCGTTGTTTGGGTAATGGTGGTCACCGTCCTTGGTCAGGGGCTGGGAGTTTAGGAACCTGAAGTGCTGCAGCTGGTGTCTCCAACAGGTGTTCTATAAGATTGTTCTAAGTTGTGCTCTGTCAGGTAACTTTAACAGGAATATCCACTATGTATCTACAGGTGCTTCGCTGCCATAATCACCTGCGGAAAAGATTGTGTGTGTGTGTGTGTGTGTGTGTGTGTGTGTGTGTGTGTGTGTGTGTGTGTGTGTGTGTATTCCTGTAATTCAGTGTTCCCTGCATGGGCTCGGGGTGTTCGTCCGTGAGGCTGGTCACTTGTTGCTCCCCGTTGAAGTCTCCCAAGAACGAGACGAAGAACAAAAGGAAAGTAGAAGACGGCGTAAATGAGATCTCGGGGTTGTTGTCCGTGGAGAGAGAGAGAGAGAGAGAGAGCACACACAGATACAGTGTGTTGATGTACAGCCAGATGGATGAAGATGGTGCAAGACGACACACTCGCTCACCTGACCTTCTCTTGACACCACCTGTTTACAACCAGCGTCAAGTCACCCCGAACACAACACAAGGTTCATGTTGGCCTCCCTCCCTCCCTTTACCACTTTCTCGTCTGCCTTATCAGATCCGAGTGTGTGAGTGGACAGTTTCCCACCTTGGCTCGTATCTTTTTATTAGTTCATAAAGACGACATCCCAAAGGCAGCTTCAGGAATCACTTTTCGCATTAGTAGAGGTTGAAGTAATAACAGATGTTTGGTTTTAGTTGTAATTACAGTAGTAGTAACAGCCGCTGTCACATCTCAACAACTCGTCAATGATCATTTTCGGAAATGTTCAAGGATGAAGGCCAATGGTAACTGTGGTATATACGTGAACCATTTAATACCTCCATGATGTTTTTCTCCTCATTAGTGCGTTGGTGATCTCAGGTAACTAAAGAGCCGAGTATTTTGTGTTAGTTGACAGTGTTGGAGTCCTGTTTGCGGCTGGTCCTTGGAGGGTGTGTCACCGCTGACCTCCCCGGGCGTAGGTCTCTCTCAGTAGGCGTCACTCGAGTGTTGTGGGTGACTCATGTTGGAATTCACCTGTGGATGATGGTCTTTGAGAAGTGTCTGGGGACCGGGGAGGGGGAGTACGACGGGAGTGAGTACAGTACACACCAGCGCTGAAGCACATTTGTGAGTGTGTGTATGTATGTATGTATGTATGTATGTATGTATGTATATGGGTGGGTACATTTTATAATCGCTTGTGTGTATATCCATGCATCGATACGCATTTGTAAACATCCTCACATTCAAAGCAACCCGTGTGGATATCTATATTCGCACACACACACACACACACACACACACACACACACACACTCAGCAGGGCGTCCATTTCACTTTATTACCCTCTTCCCCTCTGGGCACACCTACCAGTCAGCCCCTCCCTGCTCCTTCAACCTCACCCACCCTGCTAATTGGTTTAGCCGAGCGCCTTATAAAAAATTCAGGAGGCGACTCTAAATTACTTGTGTTTTTATGTAGTGGGTAAGGAGCTCAGTGATTTAACAAGACCTTAATTTGATTGTGCACCACATAACGTAAAACAGAGGGGGGGGGTGAGGAGAGAGACAGACAGACAGACGGACGGACGGGGAGATGGCTGGCAACACGTGTCATCTGTCTACTGGGAATCAATCTCTCTCCGTTCGCATTTAGAGTTTAAGGCACTGACTGTTTTATATCATCACTTCCTGTACTGCTTACCTAAGTTTATACTCCAACTAATGTTACCTGTAATCTTGTCCCTAAATTTGTACACCTGTCTAGTATTTCCCACTCTTGTTTCTGTACCCCCTTGATCTACCCTGTACCCCCTTGATCTACCCCCTTGATCTTCTTCTACCCTGTACCCCCTTGATCTACCCTGTACCCCCTTGATCTACCCTGTACCCCCTTGATCTACCCTGTACCCCCCTTGAACCTACCCCGCATAAAACTGGGATTGGAGTGAAGATAATTAATTGATAGGCGCTGCTAACTCTGTTGGTGATGGTGTAGGGGAAGAACGGAGGGAGGGAGGGACGGACAAGTTGATCGACGCTGGCCCTGTCGACACTGTGGTTTTGTCGTGAGTCGAACATGGGTTGTGTGTCGCTATGGTAACGTGACGCTACCACACTCCCGCCCCTCCTCCCCACCACAACACCTCCGCCCCCCTCCTCTCACACCACACAACACTCTTGCCCCTTCCTCTCCCCACCACACAACACCCCGCCCGTCTCCTCCCAACCACACAATATCCCCACCACCTCTTTTCCACAGCATCTCCGCCCATCCTACACACAAAAACATCCTCTCCCGTCTTCCTTCTCTACCCACAACACCTAGCCTGCTACCCCTTCCAACTCACTACACGGAGGACACAACCACGACTGTCAAGGAACTCGTCAATATTTATCTAGCAGAGTTATCTTGTTCCCAATATCTTTTACAGTATATACTCGGACATTGTAACATATCCACCGGGTTCTCTTCTCTTCTCTTCTCTTTACAGATTTAAAAAAAATCTGTAGAGAAGAGACGAGAAGAGCGGGCAGTTTTATCGCTTGGGTCAGCCTCTTGATAGACTGAACCTTCCCATTACCGTGGCACAAGCGTGGTTTGTAACTTATTTCCTCTGGTGGGGGTTGTGACCGCACCGTCAGGCAGTGGTTCCCTAGTATCGGGTGTTGAGATAGTGGTGGTGATGAGGAGGAGCGTGGTGCCTAGTGTGTGGGGGTAGAAGGCTGTCACATTCAAAGGGTCAACCTCTCCCCTCCCCGCTTCTGTGACCCTGGCGGGATATATACTCTGCTGCCGTCGCCCATATCTCCACCACCACATACAAGAGATGGTATTGTCCCTCTAGATCAGACTTAAGTTGTAGTGAGTGAGCGACGTGTGTATGGTAGTCCTTAGACCATTATCGCCACACCCTAGCACGAGACAGCATAGAACACCAACATGGCTCACTTAGATTTCCTGCTTTTGTGTTTCTGGTTTTATGCAAGTCTTAAATCCCATTCTTGATTATCTAATATCTCAGAACTTCACGCCTCGGTCGTTTGTGAGTAAGTTAAATTTAATGTATTTATCAAGATCTAAACAAAACAAAATTACCGAAGATTCTTTCACAGTTACTTTTTACGACTTTTTTGAGAATCATGTCTCCTTAACAAACAAACACAGATGTTTACGTCGTAGATATCGCGCATGCGCCGTGATGAGGTGGGCAGGTAACCCACTTACGAGATGGCGTCCTGGCCGCTCCCTCACGACATCTCTGTTTGTGACACGAACTTATAGAGATGAATTTACGGTTTAATTGGTTATTGTAGGATTGTTATTGAGCATTTAAACCGACTATCGATGTTATAAATAGGTTGATTAGCGCAGGTGTCCACATAAGGTAACATGACACTTGATTGGCTGTCTGTCTGCCTAAACCTTAACAGCCTTATCAGCAATAAAACTTACTTATAATTGTCTTCCGCCTGACAGCCACTCAGATAACAAGGCCCGAGTTGTGTAGAGGAAGAAAGTAGACGGAGGTGGTGTGGGGCCGTAGATGGTGGTGGAGTGTGGTGACAATGCTACCATGATTGTGGAGTGTGTGGCGACGGGTCTGTCTCTTACCTTCTGCCAACTCACTTACTTGAGATGTATTTGACGCCGCACTTAAGATACAGCCGCCTGTGTTAGGTCTCTTGAGGATGACCTTCGACCTCTCATTTCCAGGTACGACCTATGCCCTTCGCCGTTCCTGAAGACAAATATTGTTTGAGTTAAAGATAGAAATGCGCTTTGTTTTATATTACAGAGACACAAGAACATTTTGTTTTCCTTGCAGTGCGAGGCCCCCGTGACGGCCTTGGTGCCACCGAGGGGATCCAAAAGCATATCATCATTGCTTTCTGTAAACAGTCCCATAACTTTCGGTGATGCTTGCTGAAGCATCAGAAATAGAGTAACTCAAGCAGTTAGAAATGCCAGACGTAGCTATTATACAAATAAGCTCCAGTCAGCATTAGACAACAGTAAGTAAACCTGGAGTATCATCAATTCTATTCAGACCAGGAACACCTCACCCACGACCCTCCACACAGCTCAGATCTCCATTCCTTGGTGAGAACTATGAACACTGAATTGACTAAAGTCAGGACCTGGGTAACACGTAATAAACTGACCTTAAACCTCGAGAAAAAACCCACTACACAATCTTTTACAGAAGGACAAACTACACCCAGATTTGGGCCACCTGTACCTTGGTAATACAGTCCTCAAACGTGAACAAAATACTAAATTCCTCGGAGTTGTTGTTGATGAGAAACATAGCTGGAGAAACCACATACAAGCCATTCACAGTAAAGTCAATAAACAGTGCGGTATCCTGTATCTGTTGTCAGTCGTGCACTTTGGCAGCAATGAAATAAATCTATTATGATCTTGTTTACCAACACCTGATACACTGATCACTGCACAGAAGAGAGTTGTGCGGACACTGACCTCCCTGAAAGAAAAACAAATGATCACACTAACGAACAATTTGCTAAAGTGAAAAAAAAATCCAGGATATTAACACCTACTGCTGTGCCCTATTTGTTTAGAAATCGGTCATTAACTTGAATTACAATAATTATTTCCAGTTCCGGAATAATCAGGTGTGGAACAACTTACCTCCACCCATCCGAGCAGACTACGCTCCCTTCCTTTAAATCATCTCTAAAACAATATCTGTTGTCTAAGTATTAATGTTTTTGTAATACCTAACTTATATTCCTACCTATATTGTACCACCAAAATCATTATATCAGAAATTGTCATGTAGATAGATAGAAATTACCATTGTAATAATTATATATTTGCCGACAAGACCTGATACTGACAGCTTCTGTCCTCTTGTTTCACCTTAATACAATCCTGTTGTATTGCCTCTCTCCCTTATCATATTAATGTATATCAACTCAACTGTAAAATACTGTACAGTATGTATATACTTATAATATAAATGGAAAAAAAAACCGAAGTGATAACCGTGGTAACATTCTGATACGTTCTTATTACCACCAAGCTATTGTACTATTCCAGATGATACTAAATGTTACATAATACTTCCTTGAGATAAATGTACAGTATATATCAGGTGCCTACAGGAGAGCTCAGGCTCCCAATTGACTCAGCCATGTTAATATTGTTATTATTATCCACTCTATCTGTATTGTTCTGGCTAAATAAACTGTTTTATTATCAGTATTCGTAAACACATACCAGCTCGCACTCGTGTTGATTTGATTAATGGAAACCGAGTATGATAATTTCTTAAGAAATTCTATAGTTTACTGAGGTGTTACATTTCACAGCTCAGCGTATTTATAGGTTGTAGAGAATTGAAAAAAATGTGTAGTCACGAACAGGTGGTACCGTTACGGTCTAAAGTCATGGAGTATGGTACGGTCCCCGTGACCACAGACAGCCAGGACATGACAAGTCGCTCAGGACAGGACGACCCTCATCCGCCCCTATCTCACGCCTCCACCCCACCACACTGTAACCTCTACCAATTATAATACCTGCCTCACCTCTCGCCTCATCTCTCACGTCCTCTCGTCCACTTGCCTCACATCTTCTGTGTCCTCTCGTCCACTTGCCTCACCTCTCTCACCAACCTCTTATAATACCTGCCTCACCTCTCGCCTCATCTTCTGTGTCCTCTCGTCCACTTGCCTCACCTCTCGCCTCATCTTCTGTGTCCTCTCGTCCACTTGCCTCACCTCTCACCTCCGCTGTCTTCCAGTTTACCTTTCTTCTCTCTTCCTTTGTCCTGGACTCCTTTTTGCGTCACGTTATCTTTCTTTCCGGCCTCGCTTCACCCTTCCACTTCTGTATGCTTGTGCCTCTATTCGGTGACACCAGCAAGTGCCATGAGTATTTAACCCCCTAACTTATATGTTACAGCAGTAAAGACTAAATTCTTACTGTCAGCCAATGAACAAAATGTGTGTGTGTGTGTGTGTGTGTGTGTGTGTGTGTGTGTGTGTGTGTGTGTGTGTGTGTGTGTGTGTGTGTGTGTGTGTGTGTGTGTGTGTGTGTGTGTGTGGTGTGTGTGTGTGTGTGTGTGTGTGTGAGTGTGTGGTGTGTTGCTCTTCCATTGTGTAGTCTTAAGATACCTATGGGATTCAGACGAGTAATAAATATTTTACCAATTCCTCCTGTAAAACTATGCCCGTAGCACCACACTTGACATTAGAGAGTACTTGAGGAGTGTGTCGTGTAGGTCACCATACCAACATTCCGGTGACACTGTACATGGATCCTTGGACTAAGACAGGTTAGATTGGTGTATATATATTACTTACTGGGGGTGACGAGGGACCCTTGTGGCGAGGCGTCGGCAGACCTGAAGGAGCAGATGTCCTTCGTCACCTTCTCTGGCAGGATAGCGAGGTGATAAGATAGCGACGACCCCCGGCGACCGCGAGGGCTCTGATAAGGCGACGTTGCGGTCGCCTGCGGTTGACCTCCAACGTGCGGAATTAGGAAGGAATCTTAAAGAAGGTGATGAGATGTCACTCCCGCCGTAGCTCATGATAACCTGAGCGAGAGGAATGTGTGTGTGTGTGTGTGTGTGTGTGTGTGTGTGTAATATTATGTTTCGGGAGAATTTGGGTCTAAATATTATTGGTTTTGCTGGAATTTTTGTACCTGTATTTTCCCTGTACTTGTCGTGTGCGTTTTCCTGTATTTTTCCTGTTTCTCTAGTGCCCTTGTACCACTGTTTTACCCGTTGTGTGTGTGTGTGTGTGTGTGTGAGAGAAATTTACTGATAATAAAAAGTGGCTTATTGACGACGGTATCATTTTGTTCTTGAAGTCAAGTCTCCAAACACGTCTCCATCGTCGTGTGAGGAGTTCCTCTCTCCTACCCCCCTGACACGTCCACGTCGTCTTGATCTTAAGGCTGTAGTGTATGACTCGACGTTTCTTCTTGGTGGTTGTATTAAAAAGCTGTTTTTTTTGTGTTTTTTTGCATCTCCAGAAACTTGCTTTGGTTGAGGGATCGCGAAGGTAGGCTGGTGCGTTCATGCGGTCGTGTTAGTTTAGTTAGGTGTTTGTTTGTTCAGGTGGTGGGTACCTAGACCACCGTTAGAGCACCTGTCTGTACAAACAAACGGATGGTGTCAGCCACGCCTGTGTCAATACTTATTACTTGGAGATGGAATTCCTACTTTCTCTCCATCTCCCCGCCCTTCCCCCTCTTACCTTTTTCTCCTCCTCCCTCCTCTTCTTTTCCATCCTTCCCTCCCCGCCTCTCCTTGTGTTAGTGTGTTATTGTGCTCACGCCACAACGAGTTACGCGTATGTGCAGATCTGACATGTTAATGAAACCTTACCTGACATAGTAGTGGCCGGTGATATATGGGCGGCGGTGATGAGTCTGGCGTGTGGGTGGCGACGCCCAGCCCTCTAGGCCCAGCTGCCCGCCCGCCACCCGTGAGCTGGGCGGTGTGGTGCGGATAGAGGCAGATCAACACTGACCCAACACCACCGTCCAATCATCTCCCCTTCACCCACCACCACTATCCTACCACCATCCCTTCAACCAACCACCTATCCCCCATTACCCTAATAAACCGCCTCCCCTCCGCAACCATCACCCCGGCCAACCACCACCACCAACTACTCCCCTTCTCCCCCCACTCCACCACCGAAATCACTCCTTCACAACATACGCACCTGCAACCATCACTCCATCACCATCATTGTAACAGGAGTATATTTCCATACTACTATTTAAGGCTTCTAAGCCAATAAAAACACAGGAAAGACATATACATTACTTACCCAACCAATCACCTGTCTGCTTCTGGCAACCACTATCGCACTGCCAGCTCCAAATCACCACCACTACCTCCATTACCACATCCCCACCTTTACCCCCACCACCACATCCCCACCACTACCCTTACCACCATATCCCCACCATTACCCCCACCACCACATCCCCACCACTACTCTTACCACCATATCTCCACCACTACATCCCCCCACCACTACCCTTACCACCATATCCCCACCATTACCCCACCACCATACCACCACCACATCCCCACCACTACCCCCACCACCACCCATCCCCTTACACACCGACCTCCGCCCCTCAGTACATCCTCGTAGTTCACTCTTGGCAGTTTACACTCACCTCAATTACAACAAATGAATGTAGACTCGTATAATCAACTGCACATCGACACGACCTTGTGTATACGGTACTAACACACCCAGATATAGTCACCATAAAACTCACACACAGTTACAGTCGACAACAGTTGGGTGTCTCAAGACCCAGGTGTGTTATAAAAATGGATGTATATTGACGGAGGTACACATGCTCACTGACATTACCTTAACCAACGGCAATAAATTCGTTCAGATAGAATTTTATGTACTATATAAGTCACTCCAACAAAGCTACAATAAATGAACAAATTGAGTTTTCGCTATTCAGGCGCGTTATAAAAATGGATCAATATTGTGACCCCCTTGTGGTGACGTTATTAAAGAGTGGTTAGTTACACAAGTGGTGGCTGTCACTCGAGCCTGACACACGGGGGAGTCGACCAGTATCTGGGAGGCGATAAAGAAGGTAAATCTGCTGGTATCTGGTAGTGGCAGTCTGGCTGGTAATGACGTCGGCGCTGCTGGTGTGGCGTTCCCTAGGTGACACCTCTGGCGCCGCCGCTGATTTATGCCGGGGTGGGGGGTGATCACACATGACTTGGTAGGCGGTGGAGGGTGTCCAGGTGGTGGTAATGGATAGTGTTAATGATGATGAAAATAAGCAAACAGAAGTTGACTATACAAAACTGATAAGTTTACAGTATATTGTACATATTAAGATGAAAATTAAGAATACGTGGATAAGGAAGGATGTCTGAATATAAGCTTTATTATTGGAATAACATGGAAAATAGTGGATGTCCATGTTTCTTAGTCGGTGTCATTTTGTAGCGACTGGACCTCCATGTTGGTTATGGGTAGTTACTTGACCTAGAGAGGAGAGGTGGGGAGGTAAGACACGTGACTTATCCATGCTTTCTGCTCTCATGAAACCCAGCCTGGCGGAGATGGTATGGCTGTGTCCCCCATATTAAGAACATAAGAAAATAAGGAGTCTGCAATAGGTCGGTTGGCCTGTGCATGGCAGCTCCTGTCGAGAGTTACAACCATACTCTATCGTCCATGAATCTATCTAGCCTCCTTTTAAAACTTTCCAGCGTTCCAGCACTTACTACAAAGTTGCTAAGCTTGTTCCACTCGTCTACCGCCCTGTTTGTGAACCAGTTTCTTCCTATCTCCCTCCTAAATCTACTTATCCAACTTAAATTCGTTGCTACGAGTCCTATCCTGCTCGGATATTATAAGAACTTTCTCTATATCGCCTTTATTGATTCCTTTCACCCACTTAAATACTTATATCAAATCTCCCCGCACTCCTCGTTTTTCTAGGGAATACAAGTTTAGTTTCTTTAATCTATCTTGATAGGGAAGGTTTCTAAGTCCCGGAATCATATTCAGTACTACATTATAATATGCGGTGTACCGGGATTTTTACACTGTAGCTTTCTTATACCTAACCCAACCCAACAGACCAATTTCCAGCTCGGTAGACCACATAGTAGCACCCCATATTCTTAGCTCTTCACATCCTACTTTGAAAAAGAAAATTGGTACCTAAAATTTACTGCAGCATTGAACCAAAAAATGCTGATTTGCAACTGGAAAAAAACCCACATCTTTTTTAAAAATTCTAAAAAAAAAATTGTATGGTTTGGCCATTGCCTTGTAGACTTTTTTGGACACTATCTAAAACTTATCAATTTTATTGAATATACTCTTCATTCTCTCCTGTCCCAAGTCGAGTAACATTCTTCTTTAAGAGGTTAATTCGAAGGGAGGGAGAGCGAATGACACTGAATGCTGCTGTAATTTCAGTTCACTCCTTCCTCTTCCGATCACTGACTGCACAACCTGTCGATCTGTCTTCTTTACATTAACCGCGGTTTTGTCTCCTACTCTCCGTCCCGTATCTTCTCCCCTCCTCCCCCTCTTCTTCCCCCTTTTCCGTTACCCCTCCCTCATTTACGCCTCCCTTCCTGACCTATCAGTTCACGTCACCTCCCCTTTCCTCCTCCCCTTCTCCTGCCCTCAATGACGGCCTCTTCCCCTTTCTCTTCCTCCATAACCTCCCCACCACTTCCCCCTCCCTCCATAACCTCCCCACCACTTCCCCCTCCCTCCATTCCCTCCCTCCATAACCTCCCCCACCACTTCCCCCTCCCTCCATAACCTCCCCCACCCTTCTCCTCCATAACCTCCCCACCACTTCCCTCCTCCATAACCTCCCCACCACTTCTCCCTCCATAACCTCCCCACCACTTCCTCCTCCAACCTCCCCCACCACTTCCCCTCCCTCCATAACATCCCCACCCTCCCTCCATAACCTCCCCACCACTTCCCCTCCTCCATAACCTCCCCACCACTTCCTCCCTCCATAACCTCCCCACCACTTCCTCCCCTAACCTCCCCCACCACTTCCCTCCCTCCATAACCTCCCCACCACTTCCCCCTCCCTCCATAACCTCCCCACCACTTCCCCCTCCCTCCATAACCTCCCCACTCCTCCCCCAGTGTGTTATGAGTGGGGGATGGGTGTAGACGGCGCCTGGGTGTCCGGACTGTTGATAAGGAGTATTATTTGATCAGCGTGTAAGTAATGGCGATCACACCTCGGCTCACACGCTGTTTCCCCCTCCTCTCCCCGGTAAGTGAATGATGATAGTGGTGGTAAATATAATGGTGGTTTATCATTATTATTTTCATCCTCCATTTTAATAGCTTATCGTATTTCATGATCATTATCTTGTTTGCCTCATCATTTTATTATTATTATAATTAATTTTTAAATTTTAGTAATAATAGTAGCAGTACTAGTAGTAAAAATAGTAACGTTATCAGCAGTATTGATATTGGAACAGTATTAGGGTTGTCATTGGCCAGTAGAAACACTACATAGTAACACGGTATAAGAAACGTGTCAGAAGGGAAGTTGTGTAAGACCCTAGCTGGCTCACTGGCTCCTATAATGGGAGGGAGTTTGGTCGTTACGGCTCTCTCTATTACCTGGTGGAGGATTAATAGGGATTTACTGTATTGTTGATAGTACCAGTAATTAACTGAGGGGGGGGGCGATAGACAACCAGAGTGAGAGAGAACGTTATGTGCGTGTGAGAGGAGCAGGAGGAAGAGAGAGAGAGAGAGGAGGAGGAAGAAGAGAGTAAGAAGGACAATAGAAAGGAGAGATACGGTGTAGGAAGAAGGATAAAACCTTTGCTGAGAGAGAGTAAGAAAGAGATGTTTAGACTAAATGGTGTCTGGATAAACCGAATTATATTTAATCCTTATCTTTAAACTCGCTGTAAGTAACTTTAGTGATTACCTTTAGCACAGGTAGCCAGCATAGTGTAGCAATTTTCGGTTAACAGATAATTTAAACCCCATACCTACGTTTTTTTTTTACCCACTGAGGTAGATAAACCAATTAACCTGTAATTCTCTCCCCACTGAGGTAGATAAACCAATTAACCTGTAATTCTCTCCCCACTGAGGTAGATAAACTATTTTACCTGTAATATTCTTCCCTTGTAGGTAGATGATAATAAGTCAATTAACCTGTAATTCTCTCTCTACCACACGCATATAATTAATAGTCAAATGACCCGTGTTTCTCCCCACTGTGGAAGATATGCCGACTGACCATTTTCTCTCCCCACTAGTAGACAATCTCCCCTAACCAGTATCTCCTTCTCTCCCCGGCAGACCATCATGAAGAAGGTGGAGAGAGCAGGCTGGTTCTCCCCCCGCACGCTGATGGACCACTGTACCAACCTGGGCATGGTAGTGGACCTGACCAACACTACACGCTACTATGATTCCAACGTCAGTACCAACTCCTGTCTTTGTTTTGGTATTCATATTAGTTGTTACTTTAGTTGGTGTTGTTCTTATAGTTCGTGTTTGTTGTTATTGTTGTAGACACAAGTATTTTATTTATCTTTGTGGGAAAGGAAAGTCCATGTACTGTAAATTTAAGTGAGATGGCTAGGTGTCGTGTTGGCTAACTTGATGTTCTCTCCCGGTGCAGGAGTTTTCCAACCAGGGGATCCAGCACGCCAAGATCTTCACAGAGGGGAAGGTCGTCCCCAACCAAAAGGTCGTCAACAAGTGAGTACATCATTTATTTGGCAGTGGATCAGTTTTATTGTGCCCATTAGCACGGGGGCTTCTTGCGTGTGTTACCTGTGACGTTCATCCACAAATTTGGGATGTGTGTGGCTAAATAACTCCTAAAAGGGTTTGGAAGGGTTTGGACAGGTGTTAAGGTCATCCAGGTGATGTGTTATGAAAAATTGAACCCCTTCACAAATTGTGCCAAGATAAATGTAGGTGATTTAGGTATGTGTAGTGGCCATGGCCGTTCATATTATGTGGGGTTAGCATAGTTATAGTGGCCGATTACAAGTGTACGATGGTAGATTAACTCACCTCGAGCTAAGTGGTGAATGTAAAGAGAAGGGGAAAGGTGATAAACAGAGACGGTCTTAAGGTGTGTTTATACCTGGCCAGAGGACGCCCATCAACAACAGGTGACACCATCTTTAGTTGTCACTGTGTTCGTGGTTTCACTTCATTTACTTTTATAAAATTGTCTTTAGATGTTATTAATTGAAGATTTTGTTTGTTTGTAAGTGTTTGTTCACAATTTGGTGTGAGGTGATATTATCGTGTCTGATAAGAACATTGTACTAACTAGTGTGTACAATGTAGTAGGTTACATTACGATTAGTAAATAGATGTAACACGTGACAAACAATATATTATTGTCCTTTTTCATATTTACAAGCAGGTGAAATTCTTGTTGCCTTTATACAGGTAGTAATTGATTACAGGCAGACTGGTGCACTGGAGATGAGTACACACGATCGCTCACGAAGAGAGACGTACACAGGTGATGTACTGTACACGGGGTTGAGAGGCCTCGGAGTGGGGGTACGTGGCGCCGTGGTCGCACCTTACTCGCATATATAATAAACCTGGCTGAAGGGGGGGGGGGGGGTGCGTCTTTTGTTGAAACTTTTCACGTGTTGCCTTTGAAGAGGAAGGTGCATCTCATTTGTTTTCTTCCATCTTGTGTGGTGCCGTGGTCAGGGTGAAGGAGGATTGTGTCGCTCCTCTACCTCACATCTCTGATAGGTTGTCCGCGTGTTTGATGATGCCCTTCTGGTGATGGAAAAGAAGTGGAAATGGAAACTAAGTAAATCGATGAACGAGTGACTGAGGTAGGTTACCTAATTTCCGCTTCTCCTGATAATGTTTGTTGCGCCTGATGGATGTTTGTCCAATCAGAGTATCACCTTTTGGCTTGTCCTGGACTGTCGCACTTCACGCACCAGACTGTCGCACCACTCGACCAGAAGACGCCTCACATATCACTTGGGTGTGAAAGAGTTTATCTGTACCCCCGGGCTTTCTCTCCCCATTCCTCCCGCAGGCAGGTACGAGATGATTCCCACACTTACGTCCTAATTGTCTCAGTGTCGTATGTTTGATTTATTCTCCACGTAAATGAAAGGTAAAGCTGCCTTCTCACACGCCTCTTGGCAGGTAAGTTTGGCTGGACGAGGAAGCACCACATACGATGCTTAGAGACACCCCCCATCATACTCCTCCCCCCCCTCCTCCTTCCCCCCTCCTCCTTCCCTCCTGCCCCCTCTTTCCTTCCTCCTGCCCCTCCTCTCCTCCTGCCCCTCCTCCTTCCCTCTCCCCTCCTCCTTCCCCTCCTTCCCCCATGTAGCCTTATATGGTGAATACTAAATCGAACCCATGAAAAAGGTTGTGAAATGTTAAGTGATTTTCACCCCTCAGACAGGTATTAGCCGCTCTTCTCCCGCCCTGAGAGTGTCAGAGTGACCCCGTCCTCAGGTAACACAGGTATGCCTATTACCCTCACCTCATTTTCTAGGTCATTGTGTCTCCACCAGACACACGTCTCCTCTGTTTGGGTCACTGGTTATTACAGTTATTCTCTCTCTCTCTCTCTCTCTCTCTCTTTCTCTCTCTCTCTCTCTCTCTCTCTCTCTCTCTCTCTCTCTCTCTCTCTCTCCTCTCTCTCTCTCTCTCTCTCTCTCTCTCTCTCTCTCTCTCATTTATTAGCTGTTCAATGTTTTCCTCTACATATTCATTTTTAAGTTGGGGGTGGTGTTACAGCTCTGAGTCTATACATAATTCCTTGGTGCATTTGGGTGATGCAGGGGTGCCAGCTATAAACCTTGTTTTTCAGTTGAGAAAAGGTCTTGCCCCCCCCTCCTCAAGAGTGTCTGATTTGGCCGTTGCTAACCTGTCCGATTTCGTCCGTAAGTAATGATGTATTTCTAAATGAGTTTATTCACGTTGGGATGACCGTTTTTGGCGAGATTGATACATACTGTGCATTCATAATTTCAAACATAAGATAAATTACGTATCAGTAAAACTACATTATGGCGACGAAGTGCGTATTTCCCTTCCTTGTATGTGTTGGGATTTAGGTGAGGGGAGGAGATGGAGAGGCTGGGATGTGGTGAGAGAAGGGGCAAGAATGATGCGGGAGACGAGGAATTATCTCCTTCTTTGTCTCTCTTCCTTTAATAAACATGAGACTTATGAATTACATGAAGAAAACAAAAATCTGTACATCCCCACCAGATACCAGTCACCATTTTCATTCTCAGTTGGCTGCCTTTACCACCAATCGCAGATATTTTGTGTGTGTGTGTTCCTTACAGTTTCTTTCATCCCTGTCAGTCTCTTGTCTTCCCTTATCCCACCATACCCCAGTTACACACTCTGATATCTCTCACGTCATTCTCTCAGCACCTCCACAACTAAGTGAGCTAAATGTGGGTTGTGGTGTCCCAAGAATTCACTCCTTTTGGCTTGACATTCTTGGGAGACTTGAGTAACTGACACACTTGTACCTGTAGAGTGTTACCTGGTGCTGGCGAGTTAATTGTGACCGAGATCTGTAATTAGAGAGAGAGAGAGAGAGAGAGGCGGGCCAGTGTACTTCAGTCGGTATTAAGACCTAAGAATATCACCGCCTTAACACACTCCAAAGGTAGAAACAAACACACGGGTAGACACACAGATAAGAGACCGAGTTTTGGAAGGCATATGTATCAGTATTAATCTTTAACACACACACACACATACATTTTACCCCCACCACACACACACACACATTCCCCCACACACACATACACACATTCCCCCCACACACACACACATTCCCCCACACACAATAATATTTCCCCCACACACACACACATTCCCCCCACACACACACACACACATTCCCCACACACACATACACACATCCCCCACACACACACACACATTCCCCACACACACACACCCCCACACACATACATTCCCCACACACACACATTCCCACACACACATTCCCCACACACACACATTCCCCACACACACATTCCCCTCACACACATCCCCACACACACATGGCTCCCCCACACACACATTCCCCACCCACACACATTCCCCCACACACACATAGCTCCCCACACACATCCCCCCACACACACATTCCCCCCACATTTCCCCCACATTTTCCACACACATTCCCCATTATCATTACCTGGTTAACACCAACCACAACTGTCTAGGACCCCTACTGTCCCCCCACCCTCGTGTGTTGATATACTTCTGTGCATAACTCATTTTGTCCAGCCATTATCCCTCCTCCCGCAGGCCTGGGAGGATCGTGCCAAAATTATGGTTTGTCTGTTTGGAAATTGATGATGGCTAAAGCGGGTATTGGTGGTTGTTGTTTTAGTGGTAGTTGTGGTTGTTCTGGTGGTTGTTGTTTTAGTGGTAGTTGGTGTTGTTTCGTGTTGTTACTTTTTGTGTATTAAAGTTTCATGATTGGGTTGGACCATTTCACTGTCTGTTTGGAAATTGATGATGTCTGATGGTGGTAGGGGTAGTGGTGGTTGTTGTTTTGGTGGTGCTGGTGGTTATTTTCATGGTGGTCAAGTGTTCCGTGTTGATATGGTCGTGTTTGTCAGGTTAGGTTAGGTTTAGCCAGGTGAGGTTACGTTTATTTGTATATTGTGATTAATATACAAATTTTGATTCGCTGTAGAATATTAAATTTTTGCGTCTTAAGCTTTTTTTTTTAATTGTCGAAAAGTTGTAATTTTGATGGCTGGAAAACACTCACACACACACACACACACACACACACACACACACACACACACACACTAATTTTGATGAAAAGTAATTTACTAATATAATTTTTGATTTTCCTGTCCAAGAAAATAGTTTCAGAGAATATTATAATGGAGTCGACGATGTTGGTGTCTGAGGGAAGGACAGATATTATTTATTTATTTATTTATTTGTGTATTTATTTGTTTATTTATTTATTTATTTATTTATTTATTTATTTAATTATTCATTGTAAGGGAGTGTGTAGAGAATAGGTGTACTATTTATACTGAAATTATTACCAGTACGCCTTTTTATTTCTTAACTGAAAATCAAAATAAAAAACAAGATAGAAAGAGAAAAGTTGAGAAAATATTTATAATTAGGAAGAAAAAATATGATTAAAATACCGATATTTATAATTAGGAAGAAAAAATATGATTAAAATACCGATGGAAAAAATATACGTTAAGAATGTTTCTGTACCTCAGGAGAAAAGAAATAGTTAAGATTATTAAAGAGAAAAAGAAATTCAGGATTAAAACAATAAATGGGTAATGGGTGGAGAGAGAGAAATGGGTAATGGGTGAAGAGAGAGAAATGGGTAATGGGTGGAGAGAGAGAAATGGGGAATGGGTGGAGAGAGAGAAATGGGTAATGGGTGAAGAGAGAGAAATGGGTAATGGGTGAAGAGAGAGAAATGGGTAATTGGGTGGAGAGAGAGAAATGGGTAATGGGTGGAGAGAGAGAGAAGTTATTTACTTATAAGTCAAACTAACAAAAACAAGATTGAAATATTAAATGAAAATTAAAAAAAAATATATTACTCTGGCCAAAATATTAGGGTGATAACAAATAAGGGAAGATTGGGAGAATTTTTTTTATATATACAAGGTAATTTAAAAAGAGAAAATCGTAAGACTTTAAATAATGAAACAAAGGAACTGATAATTTTTTTATGACTCCTGGAAAACAATGATTAGATTAACAATTGAAAGAGGAAAAGGAAAAAGATGGTCCATTATTCAGAAAGAAATTTTACTTTAAAGCTCACTAAAAGAAATGATAATTTAGAAATAGGGAAAAAACGTAAAGACACTGAAAAGGAAGAAGATGATGATGTAAATAAGAAACAGATGGAATGGTACAAAAGGTGAAGGGAATGATGTTTACTATGGAGGTATTGGGTTACTCTTGATTCTTGTTATTTAAAAATACTTCTTACGTCAATTACCTGGTAGCTTCGAGTCCTGTTTGCTTCTCCACACACACACACACACACACACACACACACACACACACACACACACTCCTCATAAATCAAATACTTGTTACATAAAAATACCTGGAACTTCCCAAACCTGTCAGACCCTCACACCTGGTACCTAATACACCTGTTACCCCATCACACCTGTTAATCAAAAAACACCTGATGCTTCGAATACCTGATGGCGGTGAAGGCGTCGTCGGCAGGTCATGTTGTGAACAGCTGTTGTGTGTGCCTGTGGTGTTGAGGGAGTACCTACACCTTATATGACAAGATAATTGATCGCCGTGGTAGGGCTGCTTGCATCATCTCCCGGAGTTAAGAGACCTCCGCTCTTCTAGATTATCGGGTAGCGGGTACAGGGGTGGAGTATGTGTTATTTTGGGTGACGCTTGTTCTCTGACCCGGTACCAAAAGGGGCCTTAAGAGACGGGTTTAGGACTTTAGGTGTGTGTGTGTGTGTGTGTGTGTGTGTGTGTTTTGTAGATTTGTAGATTTGTACGTGGGTGTGGGAGCTTTATACGTGTTTTGTTAAAGGCGTCATGCAGAACGTATTGTGGTAGAAGCGTCATGTAGTACGTGTTGTGGGGGGGGGCGTCATGCAGCGCGGTTTGTGGGATAAGTCATGCAACACGTGCTGTGGGTGGAGTCATGCAGCACGTATCATGGTTAGCAGGTGGCAGGGAGGGGATGGTTGAGTCTAGAGTCTCATGTCTTAAAATATCTCGTCTGTTTCCTGTTGTTGACGACACCCTTTAGTGGACCACCTCCCTGACCTGCGGCTCCTGGCGTCACGCGGAACACCTCCACCCACCTCCGCCCTCACTTAGTGTCCTCCACCTATTGCCTCCCGCCCACCACCACTGCCACCTTCGATAGCCTTTCCTCCGCCGACCTGTCCAGCGCGCCAGGTAGCTTACCACTACCACCCGTCTTAAACCTGTGCTGTAATGAACTTTTGGTCTTAATTGAATTACTTACCAGTGTTTAAAGAGAATAATCAGGGGGACATACGTGTGTGTGTGTGTGTGTGTGTGTGTGTGTGTGTGTGTGTGTGTGTGTGTGTGTGTGTGTGTGTGTGATCACCACTGGATAAGAAAACCCAAGTGTGGACATGGAGTGTGCCAGCCAGCAGGTGTACGGGGGCAGTAACAAATGTGGAGGGAAGTGACAGGTATGGGAAGGACTGACTCACGGGGCTCCAGGAATACCCCCACCGGGAGCATAGGTCAGGGCCTGCTGGTGCCTTCTGGCTGTCAGGGCCCCGGGAATACCTTACATTAAGGTGAGTCAGGCCCTGCAGGTCAAGGGCTGCCTGGGTCCCAAGTTTTTATTCCATGTGTCACATTATTATTGTAGAAAAACATGTTTCATTTATTATTATTTTATTATTTGTATTAGTATTGTTGTTGTTGTATATTAGCTAAGTTCATTAAACCTAGCGAAAGATCAGGCCGTGTAAACACTCCAAATAAGTTCGGATTTGGCTAGTGTTGAGACCACTGACAGAGACTTGTACCCAGGTCACACTACTTCCCTCTTAAGTGTTGTAAGAAGAGTAAGTATTATTCTGCTTCTGTAGGTTTTATTGTACTGAACAGTGTTAGATTTAGGAAGTTGTCTGTTACTGATACTAAGACTTAGAGAGAGGTGCTTTAAGAGCTGAGCCGCTCAACACACAACAGCCTACTTCGTATTATTGTACAACTTTTATCCTGGTAGATAATTGTATGTGTGTTGAATGAAGACTAAAGACATCACTGTAAGCTGCAGCTTTGTGTCAGTGATGTATTAAGCTTACGAATGATGTCTTGTCCTCTCGCAACTAAAATATCGTAAAATTTTTAACCCCAAAGAACAATCATCCTAATATATGCAAGTCACTTAAACCATTGCACATAATGGCAAGTTCACCGGAAGAGAGACAATATGTTTTTTATCATAAGTCAAGAACTGTTTTATTAAGTGTTAATGTTAGGCGAATGACCCTCGTGGTATTCAGTTATAAACGGTGAGGTATTTGTGGTATTATTATATATTGTCACATTTGTTTGAGGTTTTATCTGTTGTCTCTCCAGCCTGCTCAGGTAACAAGAGACACAACAGGTAACACAAGAACACACAACCTTCTACCTGTGATGTATTATTTTCCTGTGTGTGTGTGTGTGTGTGTGTGTGTGTGTGTGTGTGTGTGTGTGTGTGTGTGTGTGTGTGTGTGTGTGTGTGTGTGTTTTCTACCTGAGTCATGACGAAGGAGTGCTCTCATTTTTTCCCTCTCGGTAATTAATTTTGTGTATTAAAGGAAGAATGTGGTGATAATTATATATGCTTCTTGTTGACCTATGAAGAAGCAGGTCACTGTGGAGGTGGATGGGTCATGACTCACAGGTGGTGATGACCCAGCAGTGTCCACCCGACCTGGTGCAGCTCACCCCTCCCAGGTCAATAGATCATCACACCTGGACTCTGGCACCGGTGTGGTGTGAGAGCCAGGTGGTGTAGTGTGGGAGCCAGGTGGTGGAGTGTGGGAGCCAGGTGGTGGAGTGTGAGCAGGTGGTGGTGTGGTGCCAGGTGGTGGAGTGTGGGTGCCGGGTAGTGGAGGTGTGATTACCAGGTGGTGGAGTGTGGGTGCAGGTGGTGGGTGTGGGGCAGGTGGTGTGGTGCCGTTGGTGTGGGTGCCAGGTGGTGGGTGTGGGTGGTGGAGTGTGGGTGCCAGGTGGTGGAGTGTGGGTGCCAGGTGGTGGAGTGTGAGAGCCAGGTGGTGGAGTGTGAGAGCCAGGTGGTGGAGTGTGAGAGCCAGGTGGTTGTGATACATTCGAGTGTTGTTTTGTGGAGCGACCAGGTGTTTGGACACTGATTCAGGCTATGTTGTATAGACCAGGTAGGTGGTAGTAACACGGATTGTCTGCCAGGTGTAGACGAGTGGTAGCTGGTGCTGTAGTGTGGACCAGGTGGTAGTGTGGACCAGGTGGTAGTGTGGGCCAGGTGATACTGTGGACCAGGTGATAGTGTGGGCCAGGTGATTGTGTGGACCAGGTGGTAGTGTGGGCCGTGACCCTCCTGGTGATGGTGGTGGTGTGGGCCAAGTATTCCATGGACCAGGTGATGCTGTGGATGGGTGGTGTGGGTGATTGTGTGGACCAGTGGGTGATTGTGTGGATGGGTGTGTGGACCCAGGGTGGGTGTGGTTCCAGTGTGGGCCAGGTGATTGTGTGGACCAGGTGGTAGTGTGGGCCGTGACCCTCCTGGTGATGGTGGTGGTGATGATGGCGAGGAGCCAACATGCTGGGTGGGTGTTTTAGGGTCAGCAGGTGTGTGTGTGTGTGTGTGTGTGTACACCCACTCTCCTGACAAAGCTGAACTGTATCCCGCTACTTCCTTACACACACACACAAAGAAAGAGATCGTGCAAAGTAGTGAGAGGCATAGATTGTTATAACAAAAACAGGAGAGAGAGTTTTACAAGAATTGATAAACATCCATCGTTATTATTTTTTCTGGGAATCCCATCGTAGTTTTTTTCAGTATTATTCTGAGAAAACTTTCGTAACGTCATTATTATTCAGTATAATATAATCGTAGCGTCATCAAAAAATAAATCTTGTTTATGAATCATCGCATCATTGTGTAATTCTAAGAGAACCATTGTATCATTTTGAAGAGGTCACCTGTTCTTAAGTACAGGTCCTCAAAATTTATGTTACTAATTGACCAAACTGTTGTGATTATACTGGTGAGAGCAGTTGGGATGACGTGTGGTTATAAAGGGACATAGTTTGGGGAAGTTGGAGGTTGGGAAATGAGGTGGTAGCAAGGTTCAGGTTCGACCCTCATCCCTTTTCCTCTGAATTTCCTTGTCACTCGTCCACTACACTTGTACATACTTTGACCTTCCCAATTCCCCTCTTCTTATCATCTCTAGTTCCGTGTGTGTGTTTCTCTCTCTCTCTCTCTCTCTCTCTCTCTCTCTCTCTCACCTCCCCCTGGTCGCCACTGAGATAAGGCAACACGTGAGGCCCTTGTTAGTTTTCACTCGGGGTATGTGGTTCACCAGGTAGAGGCCGGATCTGTTCTGTCATCACATTGTTGCTATCTCCTCCTCCTCCTTGATTTTACTCTTCCTTTTACACGTCTTCAGTCTTTCTACCGCATTTTCTTACTTTCTTCGTTACTTATTCTTCGGTTTTATTCGGAATATTTGGTTCTTATCGTGTTGGATATATGAAGCATCCCCCCCTCCCCCCCTTCTCTATGTATTTTACCATCTACTGTTGCTTATGTCATTTATTTTCTCTTCTCTCCTGTTTCCTCTTCATCACTCTCCTCTGTTTTTTATTTTATTTGCTTTATCTGTCATCGTGTGAGTCTCGGCCGCTTGGTTTAACTTTGGGTACCTCGAGTAGAGTGATGTGTTGTGTTTATGTACGTTGTCGCTTTTATATCTCGAGAATCATTTGCATATCATGTTTGTATGTTGTTTTGTTTTTCGTCTTATTTACATAATGTCAGGTTTACTTATTGTGATGTGAGTGGATCAGGTGGTGGTGGTGGTGTGGGCTGTTTAGATGGTAGTGTGGGAGGGCCAGGTGATAGTGTGTGTGGTGGGCCAGGTGGTGGTAGTGTGTGTGGTGGGCCAGGTGGTGGTGGTGGTGTGGGCTGTTTAGATGGTGGTGTGGGAGGGCCAGGTGTGGTGGTGTGTGTGGGGAGGAACCCAGGTGGTGGTGTGTGGTGGGCCAGGTGGTGGTGTGTGTTGGGCCAGGTGGTGGTGTGTGGGCCAGGTGGTGGTGTGTGGTGCAGGCCAGAGTGGTGGTGTGTGGGGAGCCGGTGGTAGTGTGTGGTGGGCCAGGTGGTAATGTGTGGTGGTCCAGGAGGTAATATTGGCGGACCAGGAGCTAATATAGGCGGGCCGTGTGATACTGTGGGTGGGTCAGGTGGTATTGTGGGCGGGCCAGCAGGTAATGTGGGCGGGCCAGGAGGTAACATGGGCGGGCCAGGTTGTAGCGTGAGCTGGCCAGGAGGTAATATGGGCGGGCCAGCTGATAGTGTGGGCGGGCCAGATGGTAGTGTTGGCCATGAAGTTAACTAACTAGCTAGTAATGATGATGATGGTTGTGCTGCTGGCAGTGATTTATCGTCAGCTAAGTAATAATTTCATCTTGTTTACCGGTACAATAGTGGAGGAGTCTCTCTCTCTCTCTCTCTCTCTCTCTCTCTCTCTCTCTCTTCCACCCCCACGCCCATCACTCACACCCACGCTACTCTCTCTCCCACTCTCCCCTCACACCCATCACTCACGCCCACACCCTGCCAGTCTCCTCCATCACCCGCGCCTCCTCCTAGCTGCGTCACACCCACGCCTTTACTAAGTCGCCCGCGCCCCCCCTCCGTCACCTGCTACCCGACGTTTAGCAGGTGGGCGCCTCGCTAACCACCTTGTTGTTATACTGCCTAGTGCTTAACCCCGATCACACACAGTACAGTAGTAGTGATGAGTACAGGTGCTTTTTCTATTTTATGCTCTGGCTATTGTTATTGAAGACTATTAAAGGATAAACCAGGAACAATATTAAAGTATTAACATTTTTATCACATACTAACGAGGGGACGGGTTAAATGGTATATATATATAAAGTAATCACAGAGAGATCATTTCCAGTAGGTCTAGGGTACCATTCAACCATTCCCTGTTGTGTTTCTATACTGGAGCGATAAGAGTGGTCACAGATACTCTTGATAACAGATGTAAAACAAGTTGTACCTTTGATGTATTCTCAGTCGCCATCTGTGCTTCTGTTTGTTGTCTGTACTGTCATGATAAAGCTGGTTTGTATTAATATTTGTTGGTGTATAAGATGAATGTGTGTGTTTGTAGGTGTGTATGTGTTTAATAACGTATCTGTTGTGTAGATATTAGTGAAGTTTAGTCGTGTACCGTGTAAGCTAACGTTGAAGTCTATGGTCAAGCTATAGAACAATGCTTTCTTCTTGGCTGTATCTATTAGTCATCTATTGATTACGTAACGAGACTTCCCACGCTGTTTGATTGATTTTTATGGAACATCGTGTGTGTGTGTGTGTGTGTGTGTGTGTGTGTGTGTGTGGTAATTTTACGTGATGTACACTCAACAACACGTAGGCGATAATATGGTGAACTACGATACCTGGTGGTTGAGACGGACCCAGGCAGCTTGCTTCAGAGATTCACAGGTGGTGGGGCGCACGGGGAAGGGTGGTGATTCTCGTCCTTGGCTCATAGGGAGGAACAGGTGTCTTTCCTCATTAGATACACTGAATGTACCTGTTGTGTATGTGGGGGGGGTTAGACCGGTATGACGTCAGCGTTGAGGTAGTTAGACCCCTTCAGCTGCCCCCCATATCTTAAGATCATTTGTACAATGTCTCAAAGAATTAGACATACAAACAAGTCTCTCCCATCAAGGCGGACACGTGGCTGTTCAGGTCCTTTTTGGGTTTTGGCGCGCCATGTCTGAGTCTTGTACGTGTCTTTGGGTTTGGACATACACACACCACACACACACACTGGCGCGACGATGGACACGTGGCTCTGCGTTTCCTATTTGGGTGTAAAGTGATGGAGGCAGGGTGTTGGTGATGCGTGTCTCAGTCCGTTTATACCTACTGTGTCTACCAGTACTCTCTCTCTCTCTCTCACCTGTTCACCATTATCCCTCCCTCACCTATTCTCTTAATACCTGACACCCTAACCTGTCCACCAAAGTATCCCTAGGCGATCCCGGAGCCGCCGCTAGTCCTACCTCTACAATATATTCTCGCTTCGGCATTCGTCTGTGACTCTCCTTGATCCCGGAACCTGTCGTGTCGGCTCGTTTGTGAGTCTCGGCGATAAACTACAGGTACAGGTGTCTTAGTGGCGGCACCTGGCCGGTCCCTACACAATTGGGGAAGAGGCTGAAAGGAGGTTTTTTATGGCATCTGGCCAGTTTAGCGAGTTGAGTGGGAGGGATAAATGGCCTTTTGGTGATATTTATGCCTTTTATGGTATTATATGATGGAATCTTTACAATTTTTTAATGTTATTGTAGATGTTATTTGATGTTGTCGCAGCTGACCAGTGAAGGGAGTGGAGAAGAACATGGGATGTTTCTTAAGTTTATTGTGGCCAGTTTAGGAAAGAGGGAGAGATTTGAAGGGACTGGAATGGCAATTTGCCCTTTGAGTAGTATTAAATGTATTTTTTGGGGTGTGTGTGTGTGTGTGTGTGTGTGTGTGTGTGTGTGTGTGTGTGTGTAGACTCAGATGACAGCTGTACAGTTAAAGGAGAAACAAAGGAATTAGGTTTGAGTTTTTATGATGAAATAGAAGAAAATAATTGATTACATGTAAATTTTCTATGTGTCAATTATTACAGTTTGTTTGTTTATTTTTGTTTGCAAGTATGTTTGTAATGTATGTGTGTATGGTTGTGACTGTATGTGGTTGTTACGCCATAGTGTTGTGTATAAATTGGTGGCTGGTGCAGGTGTTGTCAGGTACAGGTGGAATCCGTTGGTATCTGTTAATATGCTGCCACGTGCTAGTCTATAATGTTGTCAGGTGCTGGTGTAAGGTAGCGTGCGTTATTCGTATAAAAGGTGTTTATGTGTGGTGTTGTCAGGAGTTGTCATGCTTGTGTAAGGTGTAGTCAGGTGTTGTTTGATGGTGATGTAAGAGGTTGTTAGGTGATGGTGTCAGGTGTTGTTAGGCGGTGGTGTCAGATGTTGTCAGGTAAGGTTCAGACACCCTCACCAGCACACCACAACACAGCCCCGCCCAGCCTGGGCCGCCGCGCCAATAACAGGGTAGTTTTTGCTGTATTTACACAAGCGCTGTGGGTTGGTTGCTGCTGCCGCCGCCGACGCCTTCTGCTGCTGCCTTTTTTAAGTGCTTGAGGGAGGAGTTTTTTTGCGTGGCCTCGTGCCCCTTGGGAGATAACGTCATAATTTTATCTAGAGCGTCCAGATGTTTGGGCGGGTGGCCTGCTTCCTCCCCGGAGCACCGTAGCTTTCGTCTACATGAAATATATATATATATATATATATATATATATATATATATATATATATATATATATATATATATATATATATATATATATATATATATATATATATATATATATCCAGTATTAAATAATAAGTTGTACTGTAGTTATCAGTATTCTTACCTCTTTCTTTATTGTTAAGTATACCCAGATTAGGTAGAATTTTGCTGTTTTACTAAATATATTAAATGAAATATTAATTTTTGGTATTTTTTTTAACTAATTTCCTTTAAGTTAAAACAATGAGAACAAAATGGTATCCTTGTTTGGCCAAAACGGCTGCTGTGTTACATGTACCGGGTGGTCCAAAAGTTACTATCCATGTACCGGGTGGTCCAAAAGTTACTATCTATTGTGCTGGGGAAAATGGTCATTCAGGATAAAGATGTAATGTTCACGTGTAAGATGGGATGTGAGCACCATCACCATCGGCGTCTTTGTCACTCATATAATTATGTCCGCTGCATTACCTCAGCCATACACAGAGGAGTCTAATGGTATTAAGTGCGGAGATGGTAGTGCCCGGGGGTCTGTGCCACCTTAGACATGTGGCAAGAGTTCATAAAGGTGAACCCAATTAATGTTTGAAAGACACCTGTGTTGATAATGTCATCTAAACGAAGGTGAGGCTCTAGACACAAGCTGAAGCACATCAAAGTAAACTGACTATTACCGAGGTGTCTACAAAGAAAGCGAAGTAGAGACGCAGGTGGGGCTCCCGTCCAGGCGTAGACCTAGGCTCCCTGATAAATATAGACTTCAATATATGCTTAAGTTTTCATCCAGAGTTCCTGGGTCAGACTCCTGGGCTGGGTAATGCTCAAATGTCCGCCTTTCGGTGAGTATTCCTGTAATTGTGGTTGATCGGCTCAGTGAGGAGGTGAACCCTTGAACCTTATCATAGCCCAGCCAGTTATCAAATGACTTCATCCAGACCTAATTAGAAGTCAACTACAAATGATGTTGTCATCTGTATCTGAATACTACGGTTATGTTGTATATGAACAGATTATAAGTTACATTTTCTTATTTGTTTAAGACTTTAGTTATACTTATGTCTGTGATCGTTGTCAGTTAATTTCACCGTGTTGTCCGAATCGGTGTCAGGAAATTCTATTGGTTAGTCTGGGGCCTACTAGGACTGGGGCCCACTAGGACTGGGGCCCGTTGGACAAGGTTACCCATCAAGATAAACAGCCTGGGTGTTGTGTTACCAGTGACTCCTTTACCTATTAACTAAGTCGCCGCCCAGGTAACTTATGATCCAGCTCATGCATTCACTGGTGTGTGAGGGAGTCATCTATGGCCCCGCTTTACACACACACACACACACACACACACACACATACACACACCCCCCCCAAAAAAAAAAACACCCTGTTGTTTTTTTAAGTCAGCTTGGTGTTTTAGTTACTGTCCCCCCTTAATTAATTGGCCTCTTACTCTTACCACCCTATTATACATACATACATATGAGGTCGTAGATATTGATGAAAATTACGATGTTAATTACTTATACTTTAGCAAAGCATTTGACAGAGTACCGCATCAAAGGCTTGGGAGAAAAGACTCATGGTATCGAGGGGAAAGGTTTAAATTGGATAAAATCATGGCTCACCGATAGAGGGTCAGCTTAGGTGGTTTTAAATCTGAGTGGGGCTGTGTAACTAGTGGGGTTCCCCAGGGGTCAGTACTAGGCCCACTCTTGTTCATAATACACATAAACGATCTAGATACTCGGATCAGCAGTGACATAAGCAAGTTTGCGGATGACACCAAAATAGGGAGGCACATTGATTTAGGGAAGGATGCAAATGCACTACAGGGGGATTTAAATAAACTGCAGGGGTGGTCAGAAAAATGGCAAATGAAATTCAACACCAGCAAGTGCAGCGTACTTAATATTGGAAGAACAAATACTGTCAATGTATACAGCCTTAACAACATCAACGTAGAGAAGTCAACTTGTGAAAGAGACTTAGGGGTACCTGTAAGCCCGGACCTTCGGCCTAGAAAACAGTACGTTAATGTTCGAAATAAGGCAAACAGAGTATTAGGTTTTATATCTAAAAGTGTAAGTAATAAGAGTGTGGAGGTCATAGTGCGATTATATTTTGCACTAGTCAGGCCGCACCTCCATTATGCGGTTCAGTTCTGGTGCCCTTATTATAGAATGGATATCAATTCACTGGAGTCGGTGCAGCGAAGAATGACGAAAATGATTCCGGGACTTAGAAACCTTCCATATCAAGATAGATTAAAGAAACTAAACTTGCATTCCCTAGAAAGACGAAGAGTGCGGGGAGATGTGATACAAGTATTTAAGTGGGTGAAAGGAATGAATAAAGGAGATATAGATAAAGTTCTTATAATATCCGAGCAGGATAGGACTCGTAGCAACGGATTTAAGTTGGATAAGTTTAGGTTTAGGAGGGAGATAGGAAGAAACTGGTTCACAAACAGGGCGGTAGACGAGTGGAACAAGCTTAGTAACTTTGTGGTAAGTGCTGGAACGCTGGAAAGTTTTAAAAGGAGGCTGGATAGATTCATGGATGATAGAGAGTGGTTGTAACTCTCGACAGGAGCTGCCATGCACAGGCCAACCGGCTTATTGCAGACTCCTTATGTTCTTATACCAGGATTTTTACGCCAAGCGCTGTAACATATTTGTGGCAGTGATTTGTGTGTGGATATCAGTTGCAGATGTCTGTTGGTTGTGGATACTTATACCGTTTATCTGTGTGGGTACTTCTCACACATGGATACATAAGTTCTGCGGGTATGTGCAGTTTGTGGACACTTTATGGGTGCACAGCGTCAGAAGTGCTAATGTGTATGTGTTTGTTGGATGGGGGGGTTGCGGGTCGGATGTGTGGATACTAATGCCTAGAGTCTTCGATGTGGAGATCATGGTGCGCTGCGCAATTGTCTGGATACCTGTCCCTTGCGGGTCAGGTGTGCAGATACGTGTAACGCTGGTCAGGTGTGTGGATACGTGTGGCGCGGGTCGGGATGTGCGGGTGGGCTGTGCATGCCATGGTGGTGAATACTCAATGAGGTCTAAGCTGATCTTTGGCCCTTCGTCCGACGCTGACGTATTAATTACCCTACCTGTCTCGTATTAGTGAGGTCCCAAACACCCATATCTCCTCTCCAGTCACCACGAGGAAGAAAACAATAACAAGTCTCCATGTGGTTTTTCTCTTACTCGCTGTAGGTGGGTCATGTACAGTGGTGGTGTACGAGGAGAATATATAGAATTGTGTACGTACGGGGAAACAGATGTGCATAGATTATATTTATGCTGGAGGCTGCTGGTACTAATAATCCGGTTTAGATGACGACTGGTTGTGTAGTCAGCCAGAACAGTGAAGATGTGGATATTATAGAGTCTATCCCCCCTAAAAATATGTCTCGATACGTCTCATTGCGGTGATTGGCCTTTTAAATTAGAGTTATTTTGATCACCGAGGGTTTTAATTTGACTAATGTGGTCTCTAACAGCCGCATGCCTCACCTCTCTCTCTCTAGTAAGGCGGCTGGGAGCTTGCGTAAGTCTCTCCCTCCCTGACAAAAATTCCTGCCTACAGCCTCGGGTCTACAACCTCACACATTTGTACGGTAATTTTCTTCCCCGAACTTGTCTTTAAGAGAATTACTTATCTGGTTAACGTAGAGTCTCGGTATAATTCTGATGGCATTTTTCCCCATTTAATTTTTGTGCTGTGGTTTTTTTTCTAGTGAGTTGGTTAGATGTAAATTAGTATTATCAGATAAGATAATTTAACATATGAATCTTGTGAATATTTAAGTCATAGGAGAGAGAAGGTCTTTGTTGTCTCCCACACACCCCCACCTTAGATCTCGCCGTTCTTCAGTAACCATTGGCATTTTTTTTATATAAATCTTAATTTTTTTTCTTTTTTTTTGTCGTAGTGAGGTGCACAGGTCCTCCAGTTACGGTGTATATATATGTGTGTGTCTGTGGGTATGTGAGCGTTTGTGTGGGCGTGTACCGTATGTGTTGTGGCTGACGGAGTGATAGGGATGTGGCTGGGGTGACATGGTGTGGCTGTGGGTCCAGGTGGATAGAAGTACAGGGAAGGTGTGTGTGTGTGTGTGTGTGCGGGCGGTGGCTCACCAGGTCGCCCTCAGCGTCCTTGTGGCGACCTTACTCCCCCCACCCCCTCCCTCCTCTCCTGTGGCCTACACGGGGGTCGCTGGACCGGTGAGGGTAGGAGGAGGAGGAAGGAGGGACAGGGGGAAGAGATAGAAGTGGAAGGGAAATGTTAGCGGAGGAGGGGAAGGAAGGACGTAAGAGGTGGGAGGAAAGGTAGAGAAGGAGAGAGAGAGAGTAGAGTAAACAGTGTGTGGGAGGATTTGAGGGGGGTTGGGGAGGATATAGCCAGGACAGGGGAGAGGAGGGAGGTGGGGTGAGAGGTCAAGGCATCATGGGTCAGAGATCTCCTCGCCCGCCCAGATTTATTGGAGGCACAACGTACAGATTTGAATGTTTTCTCCCCAGATTTGGAGTGCGGGTGTGGGTTGTGGGGGGGTGGGGGTGGGGTCGATGATGTATATTTTGGTTGGTGTTGATAGGGGTGTGGTTGTGGATGTTTGTGGTGGTGATGATAAAGTTGGGTGACTGTGGTGATGGTTGTGGGTGTGAGGTAGGTGGGGTGGTGGGTAATTATGGCTCTGTGTGTGTGGTTGGTGGAGACGAGAGCTCTACTAGTGCTGCTGGACATAGGAATAGGGTGTTTGGTGTACCGTCTCCACCTTACGTGAGGACGAAAACACCTATCGTTGGCACTCGACTTTTACATATCCCTCATGGCGACTGTTAGACTTGGTATATATTTTGAAGTTAAAAAGGTCAAAAGTGAAGGTCACATCCTTGAAAACAACAACAAAATGACTGGAGTTTCCTTCACTTTATGCGAGTATTTAATAGATAACTGTATCGTGTCAGAGTAAACAGGGTAATGGAGAAAAAAAACTAGACACGCTTCAATCAGATACTGCCAATTTATTGTGACAAAGTACAGATTTTACATGACAGTTATATCGTAAAAGTGGTGCTGCCTCAACAGACTTGGGTTTGTTCGGGGACTTAGAGTGCAGTTGTGGGCATGTAGGACAAGGTAGGGCAATTTGACCCCGGAAAAAAAGGGGAGTTTGAGAAATTGTGTGTTATGTTTAGTTGAGACAAAGAATCAGAGGTGTTTTAGCAGGTGAGACTCTCAAGGCATCTTTAGGATCTCTTGTGTGGAGTTGGAAGGACTCCACATCCGGCTTTAGTCATACCAGGATATCCCCCTCCTCCCCCATTCCTTCATCGTGTACTTCCCCAGTGCCGGCGCCCTCTTCCGTCCTCCTCACCCTCTTATTCTTCCCCTTTCTTCCCTTCTTCCTTCCTTAGTCTGCCTCTACCAATTGCTTCACCTCCCCCTCCCCCCACCGTTCCTTCCTTCACCTATGGTCCGCTGTGTCTCCTCCTTACTCCCTCTTCCTATCCACATGCCTTCTCCGCCCCCTTCCACCTCAGCCCATCCCCCCCCTCCTCATCCTCCCCTCCATCCGCCTCACCCTCTTCACCCCTGGGGCCGTATAAGGCTGTCTTCCAACCGCCAGGCCAGATATACCTCCTGCAGCTGTGATGGAGGTCCACGTAGTTAACTCTGGCACGCTGGGAGCTGCCCCTGCTGCCTCACCGCCCTGGTTTTTTTTTTCCTGCTTTTTTCTTCCTCGGAACTGTATGTGGAAACGTACGTACGTGTGTGTGTGTGTGTGTGTGTGTGTGTGTGTGTGTGTGTGTGTGTGTGTGTGTGTGTGTGTGTGTGTGTGTGTGTGTGTGTGTGTGTGTGTGTGTGTGTGTGTGTGTGTGTGTGTGTGTGTGTGTTTTGTTGGCTCGTCGGTATGATATTGAGAATTTATCTCTGTCGACGTTGTTACAGCATCACCCTTACACACACACACCTGGTTCAGTATTGCCTCTTAATCCATAATTTTAAAGGATAAAAATCGTGAGAGGTGATTGGAATTATTATTTTTTTTTGCTCTGTTGTTATTTTTGTTGTGTTGGTGTTACGTGTATCTTGTGTTTATTTTTATTACACCATCGATACATATTGGGCAAAGATCAGGTCTGCCTTCTACTACACCCCTTTACACACACACAAACACACACACACAAACACACACACACACACACACAAACAGCCAAATCCCAGAAGACTTGGGAAATAATCGAGTTTGGATTTCTTAGTATTGAAATCTGGTTTTCAATGTTTATATATATGAACTGGTATTGTGAAACATAAATTATCAAAAATATAAAATGTCAATACTGAGAAAGGTGTCTTATTGGCCAGGTAAGGCTGTAGAGGGGAGGGGGGGGGGTGTTAGTGGGAGTTTGAGACGTGAACCAAAATACTGCCTCTGTGGGATGGCGATAAGGAACACGCCTCTCCTCTCCTTCAGCACCACAGTGAGGGCTCAGTATGGCTTGTATCTGTCACCTGTCCCGACCCACGTCTAGATTACTCCAAGCGTGACCGAGCGACGCCTGCGAGAAGATGGCAAAGAATTTCGCCTTAGATAGAGTTCATAGCGATTGAAATAATATTATGACACCATTGATCATAAGATTCATAGTTGGAACAATACTAATGATACAGGGAATAATGAGAACGATAATAATAATAATAAACAAGAACGTGATCGCAAATTCAAAGCCATATACGGAATACTTACACGAAAGATAACAGCAAGTGGAATAAATGACAAAATAAAATAATAATAATAATAATAATAACAACTAATCATCATCATTATCACGTAGCTGGTGCACATTGGGGAATTTTGTAGCGGGTGTCGTTAGATAATGGTGAGGTCATGACAGTATATACCACACCTTGTCCGGGTCTGGGGAAAGGCCAGCTGACGGTAATGGGGGGGGGGGCAGATGGAGTGGTTGAGGGGAAGGATGAGGGGAGGAAGGTAGATGATGTGGGGTGGTAGGTGGAGATAGGGGGAGACCACACCTTGGGATATCCCCAGATTTTCATCGTGTAGTTAGTGAAAGCTTCGTGGGAATCCTGGATCTTTTCTAGGTATGAATTTAGACAAGTGTGCCGAGGTTGGGATAGGTGTGGTAAGGGTGGAACAGGTGTAGGGGATGTGGAACAGGTATTGGGGTAGATGTGGCAGGTTTGGGATAGATTTTGTTGGTGTGAGATAGTTGCAGCAGGTGTAGGACAGATGTAAGACCCAGGTGCTAGCGATAGGTGAAGAAGGTAGTGTTCGGATTACCTGTTTCTTTATCTACAAATGCACCCTTTTTATCATCAGCGACTTGCCTGTTCACCACGTACAGGTGTGGCCTTGTTCGTTATTAGGTGGTAGATTATTCCTTGTTGTCTGGTGGTGGGGCGCCGCTCACTACGCCAGTGTCTGTTGTGTTCACTCGAGTGGTGTAGATTAGTGGCGCGAGTCTTGCGGCGCGGCACCTGTGTGGATGCCGCCACCGAGTACTTGAGGAGTCGTTTGTCAGAGTGTCACCGCCCCGGCCACGTTGGTGATGCTGTTGATGCTACAGATGATGGTGATGTCGCCACAGAAGATATCTCTCTAGCAGGAGTGTCATGATGCTGAGTACGCTTGTTAAGAATGCCTACACCGTACACCTTGATCACGCTGGTGATAATTGAGGCTTTGGTGATGCTGTTGATCTCTTGTTGGGGACGTCACTGTCTCGGCCACGTTTGGTGATGGTGGCGACTCCATCTCTCCAACTAACCCCCCCACCCCACACACACAGGGTTTTGACGCGGTGGATTGTTGGGAGGGTCGAGGGGTGGCCCCGGGAATCCAGGGCTCGTATTCTTGTGCTTCTACGTTAGTACTTTTTTCTCACTGAGAAGTGGAGTACAAGAACGTAGCTGGCTTACTTAAACTACGACTCAAACATGGATTCCCAGAGTTCGTACGGTGATATTTTTACTGTAACTGAAGCACTGGTTCGCTTACACTGCGACACAAAGATTGTTACGTTATATTTTCTCCACAAATTGCTGACATAATACGTAAAACTGGCTCTGAGTCTACGACACATGGATGACCACCAGAGAGACGTCGCCGTTGCACCTAAAACTCTACCGTAACTATCTTTCTCCTCTTTTTCTTGAAGAAAGCGTAGAATTATCTGGGAATCTGTTAAGAATTGGCCCCATCTGTCGACCTGTTGAAGATGGTGTCGGCAGCGGCGTCACATGACACTGGTGGTGGGTCAACAGGGCAAGGTCGTCTCACGTGTGACTCCCCGACGACAAGACTTGCAACTTGAAGAGAGTATACAGTAGTCCCCCTTCCTTCGTCCCCCTCCGTTCATCGCTGTCGCCGCCTCCTGCAGGTGACCTGTCGCACCTGCTTGCCGCGCCCTCTATCCTCCTTCAGGCACATGACTCGTGGGTTTTGCACGTACGTGATTGCCAAATTCGTGAGGTGTTTAGCAATAGTGTGATTGTGAGTGTGGCGGCCGGTGTGGGTGACACGGGGGCCGCGCCGCCTGCCTGTATATGTCCAGGGCGGCACCCCTTTATCCCGGCACTGTGACGCCGGCCAGGCGAGCACCCGGCCACCTGTCTACCCGGCCACCTGTCTACCCGGCCACCTGTCTGGTCTGCCACCTGTCTGTCCAGCTACCTGTCCATCTTGCCATCTGTCTACTCTGCCATCTAACTAGTTAGCCACTTGTCTATCCCGTTTCTTGACCAAGTCAACCACCTGTCCAGCCAGTCACCTTGCCGCCCGTTTAACCAACCACCTGTCTGTGTTTAGCCGACATTCGGTCATTAGCTGCTTACAATGATGAGTGCCAGAGTCAACCACCCAGCCATCTGTCGTGCCAGGCACCGCCCCATCCTGCTTACCACACTAAACGTCCAAACTACCATCCTACGCCGCCACCATCACTACCTCTTTGTTGCCACTGTCACCATCACAACAAGTACTACCCCCAGCCCCTACCTATAACAACAACCACAACAACCCCCTACAACCACAACAACACTCACCTTCCTTCACCTCCTCCCAGCGCGGATCACTGACGAGTTTATTATTTTTAGCCGTTGTCATCAGGCGTGCATACCTGATGAGCACCTCCCCACCCTCCCCTCCTCCACCCCTCCTCTCCTCCCCACCCCTCCTCTCCTCCCCACCCCACCCCACCCCACCCCTCCCCTCCCTCCCCCTCCCCTACTCCACCCTCCGGACCTCCGTATTGGGTCATATTGACAAATAGGGGAAGTGGGTGGGAGGGGGGGAGGAGGAGAAGTGGGTGTGGGAGGGCAAGTGGGTGGGGATCCGGCACATTTAATTTTCATGGCTCTTTGTGTTTGTAGGTTGATTGTAGAATGTTGTTGTTTGTCGGACCTTTTTTGTTTATTTATAGGATGTTGTTGTTGTTGTTAAGATTATAGGACACTGAAGTCTTGCCTCCCGGTGTACTAAAGGTCCCTAAGTTTCGAAGGTTCTCCCTCTCTCTTTCTTCCTTCCTTCTGCCTCAAGATTTATCGTCCTGTTCTGGTACCTAAGTTTGGCCACCCTCTTGGTATTCAGGATGTCGCGGTACCGGCCATGTTCATCACGTGTTATTGTTTTGTTATGTGATGAACAATCCGAGTAGTAATGATGATGGTGATGATAGATGATAATAATAATACAATTTGCCTCAGAATATAAAATAATCTATACAATATATAACCAAACCGAATTTACCCTAACATAAATTAGCCCAATGTAAATAAAATTAACCTAACCTAACCTGACCTAATCTAACCTAACCTCATCTAACCTATCCTATCCTATCGTGTCCTATCCGAAACACGAGGTAATGGAATCAGACCCATAAATTTAGCTTTGGAATTCCGGTCTGTGTCCGTGGGGTCGTCTTGATGGTGATGTGACCCGGAATTATTCGACTTAGCGACTCGCTTAAGTGAACATTGAAGAAATTATCCGTAGAGTTTAGTGTGTGTGTGTGTGTGTGTGTGTGTGTGTGTTGGTGGTTGAGTGGATGTAAGCGTGATAGATGGGTGTGGATAAGTGGATAGTTCTGTGTGTGTGTGTAGTTTGGTTGATTGGATGGTGTGCAGGTGTGATGGGTAGTTGTTTGTGGATGGGTATATGGGCAGACAGATAGACAAGTTTGTCATGGAATAGATAGATGTGGATGAATGGATAGATTGTGTAAGATTGAATAGACAGTGATGGTAGTAGCGGGTGAAAGTGTTGATGTGGGTAAAATTGGAAGTTGGGAAGATAGACAGGTGTGGGTGGAAGTGGATCATTTCGGTGGAGAGAATATACCTGTATGGTAATAGGAGATGACAGGTGTGTGGAGAAGAGAGTGGCCGTATACAAAACATCCCCCAACCCACCCATCCACCCAGCTGACTCACCCGCCCACACTCCCACTAACCCCCCTCCCGCCCATGCCAACCTCAGAAGGTGTTGGCAAGAGTTTGTGGGATTACCTGTACTAAGACCCCCACCAGTGTTTGGGAGTCCCGACTTGACTTGACCCCAGCTGAACCTCCTCCTGCTGCCCCGCCCTTCTCTTGGCCGAGGGGAGGGGAGGGGAGGGTGGGGGTGGGGGTGGGGGGGACTCCTCTTGACCCCTTATTACCTCGTGGGTCATGACCTGCCACCTGTCGCCTCCACACCTGCATATGGCCACACCTGTTTTCTCATTCTCGGATCAACCATCATAATTGTGGATGTTATTATCTTAGCCTAAAACTAGTATAATAACGTCTATGTCTTCAGGTTAATAGACTGTCTAGTGTGTCTTATGTCTTCAGGTTAATAGACTGTAACTTCACTTTTAACTGTACTACGGGCTCCTGGGTAAAGATGATGTCCCCCGGTAAAAATGGTGTATATTTCTGTAGAGGTAGCGGGCGTAGGAGTGTTTGCTTGTAGGTGGAGTAAATGTATATCATCCACCTGTACTTTCTCTCGTAGGCTCTCAATCTAATTCTTCTTTAATATATTAGTTTTTCTGCCCTTTCGTGTGGACTTTCAGGGTTCAGATATTTTTATTATGTTTTTTCTGCTATTTATTATTATTATTATTGTTGTTGTTGTTGTTGTTGTTGTTGTTGTTGTTGTTGTTGTTGTTGTTGTTGTTATTCATTGTTTATTGTAATTAGGGCTTGTTTCACGATCGTCCAAATATTAACAGTATCTAGACCACCTGGAATACACTTAACATATTTTATAATTGTGTTAGTTTTTGTGTGTGAGAGAGAGTTTGTGTCTATTTTGGCCTCTGTGAGTTTGTGTGTATTTTACATATGAATCACTATAGTAAGTCGATTTTAGGAGGAGAACACACACACACACACACACACACACACACACACACACACACACACACACACACACACAATCCATAATAATCTTATATACATGATAAGTTTCGAAATAGAATTGTGTATTGGGTTCCATATGGACAGGACAAACAAATAACCATCCCACGCGGCACCAGCTAATAGTTACAGGCGGTCCCCATAATTTAGTGGGTTTTTTTTATATATTTTAGTTTTTTATTCCTTATTCCTTCTTTTCTCTTGGGTTTAAAAGTCATTTTGGTGGGTCGAGGGAGGGAGGGTTGCATCACCGCTTGCTGGCTGGTTGTAGTGGGTGACTTGAGCAATAGAGTCTAGCTTCAACCGATAGCTTAGTGGTGCCGCCTCAAGGAACCTGTGTAGGTTTAAAGCGAGGCGAGGCGACCCCGACAACTATGGTATTGTACCCTGAAGCAGTCCTGTCGTCCCTATATACACCTGGTGGAGTGCATTTACCTTTAATCAGTCACGCTTACGTACCTCAAATTTTTTTTAAGGGAGTTTGTGAGAATATGAGGAAGGTATGATTACACACACACACACACACACACACACACACACACACACACACACACACACACACACACACACACACACATTGCCTTTCTGATCTTATAGTTAAACCTTGAACATTTAAGAGCTAAAATAAACAAAATTGTCTCCAGGTGTGTGTTAGCGGGAGACGAGCGTACAGTATATATATATAATTTCTCTACCCACCTGAAGTCTTATACAGGTGTTTGTGAAGATTCAGATTAAGGAGTCGCCAACGTTGCAATCACAGTCCCACACAAATCTTCGTTACTTTAAAATGACAATCACTTATTATTATTCAGTCCTTTAGAAATTATATTCACTTACAAATCACCACCAAATCACCTACAAATTTTATCACTTAAAATTCGCAATCACTCCCAGAGTAACAAATCATAATCACTTACAAATCACTTAGAAATCACCATCAATTACTTACAAATCACAGTGAAGCTTGTCTTATGGGGAGTGGGGAGCAGACAAGATCACTGGTTCACGACAGGAGGTTTAGGAACTGGATCAAATGGGTCGTCTTTATCTTCAGTAGACGTAATACACTTACGTTTCACCGTGCATAAATTAACGGTGGTGGTGGTAGTGGTAATGGTGTTAGTTGTGTGATGGTCAGGGTGGTTGTGTTAATGATGGTGTGGTGGTAATGGTGATGGTTGTGTGGTGGTTATTTGGTAGTAATGGTGGTGATGTACAGACGTGATCACCCACCACCACCCATTTTCTTAGCCACTGTCTTCGTGAATTACTCTTCTCTTCCCGTGTCTTCCCGTGATGTAGAGAGAGGGGAGGGAAGAAGAGGTAGCTACGGATGAAGAGAAACAGCGAGAGAGAGGAAGAAAGATTGGGAAGTAGAAGAAGATAATAAAAGAGAAAGTAAGTGAGGGAGGTAGAGAGAGAGGACACACACACACACACACACACACAAAAGAAAATGAGAAAACAGATACAGTAAGAAAAAATCGTGAGACAAACAGACATGGGAGAAAATATCTAGTGAGATTTATTCGCATATTGTGTGTGTGTGTGTGTGTGTGTGTGTGTGTGTGTGTGTGTGTGTGTTTGTGAGGGCTCGGCATGCATACAGTAGTGGTGTCTGTCTGTTTCTTTGGCTTGTACCGGGTATCAGATAAGCTCCGTCCCCACCCTTACCCAGCCACGTGGAGCGGTAGCGGCTATCAGTCGACGGCGGTCATGGTACCGAGCTCCGGGTACCATGAGACCTTGTTTATGAGGCCTAAAATGTACACAGTGAAGCCTTCAGCTGCAGGGATGTGGCCTCTCTCTTCACGAAGGCGTTCCCTCAACACCCTACGGCAGGGCTGTGATGGATAACGTTACTGAGCTTGTAGGTGGAGTACGTCACCAGAGAGGCTTGAATATGTGCGTCCAGAGCCATAGTTCGTAGTTAACTGGCCTTCTGTAGTGAAGATGTTCTCTCTTTGGACCACAGGAAGGGGGGTTAGCTACCTTATAACTTGGACTGTTTTGTATTTTGTGGTGGGCGGGGTACACGGGTGTCCGAAGACGTGAGGGGCCAAATTGTGGTGGTGTCAGGGGGCGTGGAGGGCGCCCGGGTGTCTAGAGGCGTGCAGGGGGCAGGGCGTGGTTGTGGAGTCAGGAGACGTGGAGGCGTGCAGGAGGCAGGGCGGCGCCTGGTTTAAGACATAGGTGGTTGTGTGATTACCGGCGAGCCGTTTCTCACGCACTCCGGCACCCCCAGCACCTCCACCCCCGGCAGCCCCTCAACTCCTTTCTCTATTTCTTGCCCCCCTCCTTCTTGACGCCCCACAACTCCCCTCTTCTCCAAACCCCACCCTTCCTCACTCTTAAGCCCCTCTTAAGCCCCGCCCTTACCCTCCAAGCCCCACCTTTCTCCTCCCTCTCAGCTCCATCCTCCCCCTCCCTCTCAGCCCCACCCTCTCCCATCCCTCTCAGTCCCTCCCTCTCAACCCCACCCTCTCTCCTCTCTCTCAACCCCACTCTCCCTCCCTTTCAGCCCCACCCTTCCCCATTCCCTGAGCTCCACCCCACACAGCCCCACCTTTCTCCTCCGTTTCAGCCCCACCCTCCTCCCTCCCTATCAGTCCCCCCACCCTTCCCTTCGCCCCCTTCCTGTCTCCCGGGAAAAAAAAAATCTACCTGTGTATTTCATTAAGGATAACCATTGTTTATATTATGTACTTACAACATAATGTGTGCTTCTGGTCTTACAGTCTCTTGTTGTTGCTTTTTACGCTGTTATTTTCACCGTGGGGTCATATATGGCGTTATCTCAGTCCGGTAAGCATGTAGTTTCCTTTCGGTAACTTGACAAGGGGCCTCGCAGATGAAAGTGAAATCTGGTATTCCGTTTTGTGTTATTCATTTCTAGATTAAGTTTATTTATTACTCATGTGGTCTTTTGCTTTTTCATAGTGTGTTGGGGGGGGAGTGGTTACATAGCTTCAGTATTGGTCTAGTTTGAAGTAGGAAGTAACGATGGGGAACAAACTACGGTAACACGTGTTGTATACTCGCGCACCTTATCAGAGAGAAAGCTTTCAGTTTATGGTCATTAGGAGGTGTCTGTACCCGGCATGTCCACAGCTGTTGGTTATAGTGAGCAGTAAAGATTAGAGAGTTAGTTAGTGGTTCCGCTATCTTGAGATACAGTGAACTAATGATGTAGTAAAGATGGTGTCCGTATGTGTGATGTCTCCTGTGTATTGACGATAAACAGCGGACGATGCCACGCCAGACGAACGTTTGCCAGACCCACCTGCTTAACAGTGGCGGTATTTTATGAGACAAACATCCCTCGAGTTTATGAAAAGTTATATTGTGAGCAGGATATAAAGTTGTGGCGGGACACCTCGGCCGTTTGCATGTCACTGATCTGATTATTCTTAACCCGGTGTCTTGCTAGTCCATGTTAGTGCTCCTGAGTGCTCCTGTGAGGCTGTTGTGCACTCTGATTCTCTCTTGTTTATCTGAGGTGCATTTTTCTTCATATAAATGTTTTAATGTGTTTGTGTCCGTATGTGTGCTGAGTATAAAGAATCAGATGTTTATAGGTTTATTTATTGGTCATGGTGATGCCTGGGTTTGTTTACAAGCAAAAGCTCAGATGTTTCCTGGTTCATGTGTTGATTGGTCATGACCCAACAGGTGTATATAAACATTTGGCCAGATGCCCCAGGTACTGTTGGGCCCGTGAGTGTGGCCAGCAGGTGTCACAGTAGCCGAGCGATAAATAAGGGGTCACCCAGTAACTATGGTCAGCCGGCCGGTCATTGTTGAACAGTTCGGGAAAACTTAATAGCGAGTGAGAATATATTTTTAGTCCGCCTCGAACACCCCCCAGCAGGTGACGGCATCTTTATGCGTGAGAGGTTATCGTGGGTCATCCGCCCTCCGCCCAGGCATCCATCTTGGTGCTCCAGGTGTGTGTATATGCGTGGAGCCCAAGTCATGGTGCTGCAGGTGTGTGTGTGTGTGCATGCGTGGAGCCTAAGTCATGGTCTTCCAGCTGTGTGTGCGTGTGTGGAGCCCTATCTTGATGCTCTAGATGTGTGTGTGTGTGTGTGAGGATACCCTCAACACCTGCTAGTTAAAGCACGTAATGCTAGATGAAGTCTTTCTTGTTCTTCGTCACGTTTTCAAGTATATTACTCATGTATCATCCACCCTCTTTTACTTCAGCTGTTAATCTCCCGAATGTGACGGAACAATAGCAAAAGGATCGAAAAGGAACACCAGTGGCGCAAGACAGGGAGGGTCAGGTTGAAGAAACATCAGTAGCAACAACAGCATGACATAGTGTTATCAGCACCACCGTGGTCCACCCTGCATGCTGTAGCGTCAACACCGGGAGCGGTAACCAGCGCCACAACAGATAAAGCAGCGGCAATAACGTAATGATACACTAACTAACCAGAAACAATATCGCATTTATGATCAACATTGCGAAGGTGCAACACCGTAGGAGATAATACCAGTAGTGGCAATAGTAGCTTCAAGAGCAAAGACAACAGTATCTACTGTAACAGGAGCCACAGTTACGGTGAAACCATTGCCTATAGCAGAACAGCCTCCGCTTCCGACAGTGAAGACAACAGCCATGGTTGAGAAAGCAAGAACACGTATAATAGCAGCAGCAGCAGCAGTCGTCACAGTAGCATCGGTACCTACAGCAGCAGCAGACATTACCTCGGGTGCTATACTGGAAGGGACAACAATTTAGCAATATATAAACTTAACAGCACCTGCAGTACCGCCATCACCACCACAGACGCCAGGAGCAGCCGCCGCCCCCCCACACAGCTTACCACCATCAGTCTCGAGGTTGAGGGCAGATTACAGCCTTGGGTGTTGCAACTCTCGCCTGCCCACCCATTACCACTTCTACTGTTATGGATGAGCGTATCAAACCGCCACTAACTTGGCCCACACCATGCCCGCTCCTTGTAATGTCCAGCCACTCATGAAGCCCTAATGCCCCACTAGGACTTCTCCTAAGCCCCCAGGGCCAGCACATACCGGCACTTCCTCCTGTGGTGCGTCTGGACGATAGGTACCTCTAAGAGACGTGATCTTTATCCCACGCTCTTCCTTGAGTAAGTGTGGACTTTATCCTCCTTGAATTAGTATGGTCTTCATCATTCTCCTTCAGTAAGAGTGACTTTATCTAACTCTTCCCCGCGGTGGTGTGGACTATATGCAACTCATCCAGGTGTGTGTGTAAAATAAAGCGTTGTAATGGTCGCGATTGGCGTAGGCTTTAGAGTGGGTTAAGCATCGAGCCTTTGCATGTATGGATCTTGGCTTATCTCCTGCCGTGGGTCTTGGCCTAAGTTATCGTCGATCTTGGCCTAGGTCCTATCGTTGATCTTGGCCTAGGTCCTATCGTCGATCTTGGCATTGGTCCTATCGTCTTTCTTGGTCTTGTTCTTAGCTTGGCCTAGGTTCTATGAAGGATCTTGGCCTAGGACAGGTCCTAGCTTGGGTCTTTTCCAGGGCTGTAGGGCTTGTCGTAGTGCTCGGAAGAACCAGTCAGTTGTGGGAGGTCTGAGGCCAACACCCAACAACACTACAGCCACTGCCGGGGGTCCGCTGCTACCCTCTCCCCACACACTATCATCTTGAGCTCTATCTAGGTTGTAAGTACTGGGTAGTGGCACTTTTGTTCACACACAGGCTCTAAAGCATCACAGGTGCTCTATGGTTGAAGACCTGCTTTAGGTGCTCTATAATACTGCAGGTGAGTTTTAGGTGCCGTATATAGTATAGTGTTCTCGACGTTATAAAATTGAGCACTTATTCACTTAGATGCTATACGATAAGCACATGTTCTAGACGCTTTATAATACAAGTATGTTCTCTTAGACACGGTAAACATGTTCTAGATACTGTATATTAAATTATCGTTCTTCTGGATGTTGTAATATACAAACAAGTGTTTTAAGATGTTGTAATATAAACAGGTAAAAAAAAATATATATAAATAAACACGTGTTACAGATCCTTTAAATACGTGTTTTTCCAAGACGCTGTAAAACGTAATAAATGTTCTTAGGTATTTGGCGTAAGATAACACACCTATTCTACTTTATGCCGCTTATTTTAGCCTAGTTTTACCAGACGTGGGGTGTTTACAGAGACGGCGTGTAGCGATGGTGGTGGCGGGGAGGAAAGGACGTGTGTAAACCTGGTCTGTACACATTTAAACAACGGGGTGTAGGAACACAGTCTTGGCTAATAAAACTGTCACAGGGCTTGATATACTGGGCGTCGGCGCTTGAGAAAAAGAGAGTGAGAGAGAGAGAAAGAGTTTAATAGTGTGTATGAGATGGTGTATGTAGAGGAGGTGGATAAGTTCGAGCAATAAGGTGAGAGAGAGAGAGAGAGAGTTTAATAGTGTGTATAAGAGATAGTATATGCATATGTAGAGTGAAGGGGGGTTGAGCTAGAGAGAGAGAGAGAGAGAGAGAGAGCGAGCAGGTGCACTAGATCAAGAGCCGTGGGGAGAGCAAGTGGGTGTCCGTGTTATTACATCTTTAGGGGATCAATGGTGTTAAAACTGGTCTTATGGGTTTTACAAGTATCGCTAAACAGGATGTTTCAGGTTGTAAATAAACGTTGTGTTTTTCATTAGTAAAATGCCCAATTAAGTGATTCTACAAGAGTAAGTTCATTGAGCCACAACAGCTGATAATTATCGTCTGTAAATTAGCACAGAAACCACCAATGAGTTTTAATTGTGGAGATCGTGTGTTGGACGAGCTAAAACCCCTCAAGGTTGTATAGTCCACGGATATAAATTTAGGCTTACAATCTAGTATGTTTACGAGCATTAAATTAGCCAGATTATCGCTAATTACGGTCAACAGTAAAACCAGTAAATTGGCAGTCGGGGTTGTCTCATTAGCGGGTACACGATCTTTGTGAAGGTAGTAATTAGCCTTCGTGCTGTAGTCCGCGCCCCTTACACCACCCAGGGAGACCAGGGCCCTCTTGACACTCACCCGGGAGGCCAGAGGCCCTAACACCCACTCAGGGAGACCAGGGGCCTCCCCCCCCTGACAGTCATCCGCGGAGGCCAGGGCCCCTAACACCCACTCAGGGAGGCCAGGGCCCCTGACACTCACCCGGGGAGGCCAAAGTATCCGAATTATTTTGTTATTTTACCACCTACATCGGCAAGTTTATTGTGCACAAAACCCATCGAGGGAGACAAAGGCCCCCCTGCCACACTTGGGAGGATCGGCTCCCCTGACACACACACCAGAGGGCTGTGGTTGCAGGTAAAGAGTCTCAGAATATGGTGGGCTGTACTTGTTTTATAATCAGACATAACTCGTTGAGAGTACCTGGATTCAAGTCAATAAGTTCAATATATTTGACACCATCTGTACAATTTTGTTTTTTTTATCTAGATTTGTATATTCAGACTGGTGTGTATGATGAGGTGTGTTAGGTAAGGCATCCCCCATCAAAAAGAGAGGGAGGGGCTGGGATTACTTGAAGAATTTGAGTACAACTATTTTCACCAAGTGTGTCTAGAGGTTGAAGTAAATCGGGTAAGGGATACTCTCCTTAATTAGTTAAGTAAGGGGGAAAGGCTCATAAAGGATTATAAAAAAGGGGATGTCATCAGTAACGGGTTCAAATTATAGCAAAGGGGACATGGCGATCTATCCAAGAGACGTGGTCAATAACAGACTAACATCACTAAAGGGGTTATATTTACTAGCTAGGGGACGTGGTCAATAGAGCATTAAAGTTTCTAAGGGGAAAATTATTACTATCGTGGGAACATTTACGCACAAAGTGAAGTCAAAATAATAATGAATTGTAGAGAGGGCTTAGGATTTTAGTGGAGGGGGCGTGGTGGACAGCTTGTTATGGTCAGACGGGGCGTGATGGACACAAGGGTTACTGTGGTGGGATTTGGCTATTTAAGTGGGAGGGAAGGATGGTTGTAGACACGGATAAAAGTCAGATGAGGAACCATGTCAACAAGAGAGGGTTAAAGGGAGTATCGCCTAATTATTATTGTTCAGGGCAGTCCTAGATTGTTATCTCCTAAAAAAGGGTCATGTAATGTTGTCGTCGTACAGTTCTGATGTGATTCTAGCTCCTCTAGGTCAGTATTTTTTTTCTCTCTCTAGGGATTTTATATTTGGTTTGATCTTATATTTAAGGAAAAGAATTTGACTTTTGCACCAAGAATATTTTTAAGCCAACGGATGCTTTTCTTTGTGATTATGTGAAACTTATTTTTCTTCATTTCTAGAGAGACCGTTGTATTTTTTCACTCACGGGTCTGCTTGTTCTGATTTCTCTGCTGACACTTTTAGGTGGAAAAGCCATAACCTACTCTCGTGGTAAGACTGCCTGGTTGGGTAGTTAGTGCGGCACCTGCTTGGCGGATTTACACAATGTGCTCAACGTGGATCATGACGAGTCGTTGAGTGTTCTGTTGGCGAAGCTGAATTTATTTTGTATGTACAGTGTCAATCTTTGTCATGTTATGTATATATGTTTTTATCTTTCTGTCAGTCTGTGTATCTGTCTATGTCTGTGTGTCTGTGGCCATGCCCAGGAGGCGGTGTGGTTAGCCAGCAGTACCGTGTGAACAGTTGCCCATCTCCTTGCCTGTGGAGTTTGTGCCTCAGTCAGCCTAATGACGCTCAGGTAATGTACCCCACACACGTCACCTGCCGCGCTCTCAGGTGTATAGGAGCGTGTGCCGTTGTCACTGCTGCAGGTGTTTTCCAGAGTATTACTGCTGTCAATTCTACTACTGCTGCTGTTGAGGCTTGTGCTGTTGTCATTGCTGTTGAGGGTTGTGCTGTTGTCATTGCTGTTGAGGGTTGTGCTGTTGTCATTGCTGTTGAGGGTTGTGCTGTTGTCATTGCTGTTGAGGGTTGTGCTGTTGTCATTGCTGTTGAGGGTTGTGCTACTCTCCACATTTCGTCGGTTCCTGGTGTCGTTTGGCGCTGTTCCTGTCGCCTGTGTATAATCTATGCAAGTTTTGTTATCATTAGTAACTTTTATCATCCTACAACAACCTCCACTTTTATTTTCTCTCTGTTGTGTGCTTTACTGGAGCTTTGGCCGAGTGGTTTGTGGACTGTGGCTTTTCCAACGGGATGTGATGCATCTATAATGAGAAGAAGGTGGTAATATTGTAAGTGAAACCATTAATATAGTCCATTAGATTACTTATGCAAATTATACCGTGAAGATTATTAATAGCGTCTGCGCCCTATGAAAGATGTGGCTCTCTCGACAGGGCATCTGATAAACCCGTTTACTGTTGGATATTAAAGTTAGCATTTGAGGTAATCTGATGAAAGTAAGTGCCTAGTATTTACGTAATAAGTACACTAATGCACTGAGGGGAAATGTGAAATTTTTAAGTATATGCTGTATACGTAATGTGTATATGTAGTGTATATCGTCTGTGAGTGTACTTTAACTAGTGTTTACTTTGGGTTGGCCTGTTGGTGGTCATGGAGATGGTGGTGGTGGTGGTGGGCATAACCTATTGGGGGTGGTGGTGTGATGACGTGATGCACTGGCGGTAGTAGTAGTGGTGGTGGTAGTAGTAGTAGTAGTGGTGGTTTCGTACTATAGTGTGACAGGTAGTAGTGGTTGTGATGGGTATAGCCTCGTGCCACAAAGGGCCTCTTCCTTCCCATACCCCTTGAGTGATGGTCACATCATTAATACATCCCACCTAGGAGATGTGATCGGCACGTCTAAGAGGCCAGTGGGAGAATGGGTGCTAAATGGTGGGTAATGAGAGTGGACAGAGATAGAGAGGAGGGTGGAGGGTGTAATGTAACCTGAGTAATGGTAGATGCCCCGACTGGACCTCACCATTAGGGAAGGCTGGACAGGATTTGCCAGCTTGATAGAGGCTGATGGAGGGGCAGCAGGCTACTTTATGTCCCCGGGGCCCGCCAGAGACTTATTGTCAGAGGAGCCGCGATGAATGGCAGAAGGAGGTGGTTGAGATACTGGAGGAGAAGGACCGTGATGTTGTCTTGTGGTGCGCTCTAGCTCAGTCTTGTGTCTCTTGAGAAGTTTCTGTTCACTGGACCTCTTGACAGCAACTGTTTAGCACACACACACACACACTCTCTCTCTCTCTCTCTCTCTCTCTCTCTCTCTTGTGACAGCACCTAGGGGAACAATAGGAAGAATTATATAGACTGAAAACAAGTACAAAATTTAGTAAGACACAAGGAGCCTGTAGGGTTTGGTAAAGGATTCTTCAGGGCTGGAAAGGGCATTTTATACTGACTTTTTTTCTCCCTATTTTTTATTATTAAGATAATTTAAGAGGCTTTGTACTTTAAGGGGATCTTAGGGTTGGATAAGAGGTTCCGCACTTGCATGTTAACTAGGGTAAAGACCTGAACCCCCTAAGATTATGATTATGTTGTCATGAAGATACGAATCATACCTACTGAAGCAAGCCGAAGGAATTTATGAGCTCGCTGTTTTTTTTATCTTTTTTCTTTAGTTCTCAATCTCGTCTTATCTTTTGTGAGTGGGATTGATTTATTTTCACTCAGGATCAGAGCCGTAATGAAGGGGCCCCGGGCAAGTCATCATCATCATCGTGTTTTCTTCTTTCCTTGTGGTTATCAGCATATATCTGGATCACGCTCAACTACTGTACAGCTGTTATACGTGTTGTGCTCAGCTAGGTACTGTACAGCTCTTATACGTGTTGTGCTCAGCTAGGTACTGTACAGCTCTTATACGTGTTGTGCTCAGCTAGGTACTGTACAGCTGTTATACGTGTTGTGCTCAGCTAGGTACTGTACAGCTCTTATACGTGTTGTGCTCAGCTAGGTACTGTACAGCTGTTATACGTGTTGTGCTCAGCTAGGTACTGTACAGCTGTTATACGTGTTGTGCTCAGCTAGGTACGTGTTGTGCTCAGCTAGGTACTGTACAGCTGTTATACGTGTTGTGCTCAGCTAGGTACTGTACAGCTGTTATACGTGTTGTGCTCAGCTAGGTACTGTGCAGCTGTTATACGTGTTGTGCTCAGCTAGGTACTGTACAGCTCTTATACGTGTTACAACCTATCACCAACGGTCCCTTTTTTATTCAGTCTTGTAACATGTGAGTATCTATGGTAATCATTGAACACAACCTACTTTTCACTCCCATCCATTTGGTTAAGTTGAACAAGTGTTCATTTGATGACTCGTGAGATTTTATTCTGTTACTAAAATGCTTCCAATCAGCACAGTCTTCGTTTATTAATTTATGTGTTGCATTTGAACTGTATAATTACGACTCGCTTTTCTTTACTATCGTATTTTTTATGTGGGAAAGAATACGAAGGTTGTGGGGTTTTGTGTGTTTGCTCGCCTCATGTTTGTATCTTTGTTAGTTTTTTTCACAATGGTCCGAGCTATTCCTGCCTGCATAGTGTTTGCTATTTAGGATTGCCGTTCTATTTTATTTGTGTATTATTATTATTATTATTATTATTATTATTATTATTATTATTATTATTATTATTATTATATTACTATCATTATTTATTATCATATCTAATTTTTTGGATATGTTGAAAGCCATATGAGAAATAAAATTAAGAATAAACTTAAATGCATTCTATGCTACATTGGTGTCCATGATATTTTATTACCTTTTGAAGTTAAATATGGCTGCCATGTACACGTCTTTTGATGTAGTGTGTGTGTGTGTGTGTTTAGGATGGGAATAATTAACGGAGGTGTTGGCGTGACACCCGGCCCTGTGGCTAGGCGAGACACCGCTCCTCCTCCACAATGATTGACACTTTCATCAGTATAGAATACCCGTAGGGGGCCATACTGGACCCTGTCTTATTTGTAGAACTGAGAATGGCCGCAGCAGGATGGCGTGTACTGTTCATCGGTCAGCAGTAAAACAATAGCCACTACAAGTTATCCCGGCGCAGTAGATACAACGCTTCCCTCCTCCAGTGTAAGTTGAGCACCGTCGTCTCTCACCTTATAATATAAATAAACCAAATTTATACAAGGGACCTCTAGGGCAGTTCTAGCCGGTGTTAATTTTTGTGGTTTTACTCCACCCGTCTTGTGTCATATGGGTTAACCAGAGGCTTGTATTACTATTTATGCGAGGTCTCTGTCGTCGAATGGGCTCCGACGATCATCAGTTTTCATTTTTGTACAAAGTTGGTGGTGTCGGGTGTACGCCTCCGACGTTTTATGGTGATTTATAGCTTGGGTCAACAGGGCAGTTATGGTTGGTGGGCTATATATAGATGGCTCTTCCCGCAGTCTAGGGTGCAAATATGGCTTTATATTGTAGTATTGTCTTCTGGGTTAGTTTTTTCCCTCGGTATATGCAGATTAGATGTTTCAATATGTTAGGCATTATTTAGTATGTCTTGTTATCCTGTACCGTCACTTGCCTAACATATGTTGATGGTGAACTGAAAATAATCTTCAACTTGACTTTATCTTTTCAGGTTCTTCATCGTGGTGAACAATTTCCTGAAGGAGAACACAGACAACGGTAAGTCCCGATGTTGTTCTCCAGATCATGCTTTAAGTCGTTCACATGTCATGAGAGGGTGGAGGACACTGTTCTTTCAGCAGAGTGGGTGAACACGGATATTGAACCTCCCGTTTTTAATTGGCAAGTTTTGGTAAGGCTTGTCAAGAGTTTCGGGTGAATAGTTAGGGATAAGTCTCCAGTGTTGAGGTGATGTTTGCACGCACCCACTGAGACGCGCATAACTGTAATGGACACACACACACACACACACACACACACACACACTCAAGCACTCAAATTTAGTGGTTACGTGAATGAAAGAGTTACTAAGATTACAAAAAAACAGTTTGGATGATAATATTGATTAGGAAGGGAAAGGATTGTATTGCGTTGGCTCGTGAAAGTGAAGGGGTCCTCAAATAGGGATGGAATGAAGGGAGATACAGTAGTAGGTGAAGAGAGGGAGGAGATGAAAGGAAGAGCCGAGGAAGAGTCAGTGATGGAGAGGAGATGGGCGTGAGGGGGGGGAGAGAATGGAGGTGGACTTCAATACACCCTTCTAAGAATCTGTATCACAACCACTGGGAGCATAAAAATACGTCAACTTGAAACAAACATTCACTAGTGTCTCGTTGTGTATGCGAAGTGTTTGTTGGAGTTGCTGTGTATTCATGAGGGGGTCGTCTGTGTACACGCGTGGTTGTGTGTATATATTTGTCCTGGCCTGCTTGGAATTTCGTTTTTTTTTTTTTTTCGTCTCGTCTCTTCTGAGTAGCAGTCTGTGCTTCTCAAAATCTCTCTCTCTCTCTCTCTCTCTCTCTCTCTCTCTCTCCGTTGAATCATTTTCCTCATGTTTCTTACTAATTATTCACCACCTATGACTTTATGGTACTTTTTGGCGTTCGTGTGTTATTCTTGTTGTATTAAATTACAGGTAAATATTAATTTCCTATCGCTAGCGAAAAGGTTTATCTGTCCTGAAGATTATAAAGCCGTAAGCCGTACCAGTTAGGCCATAAGATTACTAAGCCGTATCAGTTAGGCCGTAGTCTTGAAGATGTCCGTTTTGATTCAGAATGTATTGGTACTCCTGAAGATGGTGATTTGAGATTTCTAATTAAAAATAGATGCTTTGGTAATTTCTTGTCCTAATGACTCTTGGAGAATTGTAATTAGATTTTGCAATGTTAATTCCACGTCACCTATGATTTTTGTATTACACTCGGTAAAAACATTAATGTCCAACTCTGAGAATAATTATTTTTTCTCGCCAAAAGATCCAATTTTCATCTTAACTCGTCTATTTTTTTTTTCAGCCTTCCTAATAATTTCGGGGATTTTTCATATCTGTCAGCTTCAAACCTGTCAATCTGTCAGCTCAATTGTGCTTGGGTTGTCAGTCGTTCCGTCGGTTTGGGAGAGTCTTTGTGCTTTTAGCCATTAGTCTTTACATGTGTGTGTGTGTCGGTTTTTGTGTGAGGTGTTGGTCGTCTGCCCATATGTTTTGTCAGTTGTTGCTCACGATGTTGATGTGTGTCGTCGGATGTGCGTGTGAGGTGAGCATTTGGTCCGTTGTATGTGCAAATGAGTCGTGGTGCGTCGGGCATATCAAGTGTGTGTGTGTGAGAGGAACGTGCAGGTATATGGTGCGGTCTGGAGGAAGTGTACCAGGTATAGTTTCAGGTGTTTTAGTGTCCTGGGTAGTGGGAGTCGGTTGTGTTACTTTACATATTGTGGAAGTCTCAGAATTTACTCATTGCCGAATTTTTATTTATCAAATAATTTATCTTGTTGTTTTAGAAGTGTTAGTATATATCACAGAATGTATTTAGTGCTTTTATACACGATATTAGACTACACAGAATTTAGTTTGTGGTTTTAGAAGGAATAACATGTTTAAAGAGATTTTGGAAGTAACAGTGGGTGTAAAAGTTATCTAGTGGTTTTAGAAGCTGTATTTAAGATATCATGGAACTCGCAAACCTTCTCAGTCATAGTTTGCAAACTTCGGGGTCTTCACTAGTGAACACATATGGTGCAGCCTCGCTAAGTGACCGGGTCCGTGTATGGCGCGTGTAAACAAAGTGGTGAACTGAGGAGGTGAAGGATCCGCAGGACGAGGTGTTGATGCCGGTAGGGTCCCCTTCCACGGGCTGAAGGACGGCCGAGGAGGGTTGGGTATGGTGGCTTGTGTGGGTACGAGGTGTGATAGTTGGGAGCTACAGGTGTGTCGGAATATATAGATTGGTTAAATGGTAGGTAGGCGAATAGTTGGTAACTAGTGGAGAGGTTTGGGAGCTGAGTGGATAGGTGATGGATGGTAAGGTGGGACGGTGTGTGTCCACCAGTGGGGGGGGGCTTCGCACCACATACCTCCTGTGTGGTCACCCACCCGGCGCGGCGCCACACAGCCTGCTGCGACAGTCACGCGCATTGCTGATGGCGCTGCTTTTGTTAACACTGCTCTTACTGCTGTTGTTGTTAGTTCTGTTTAACACACGTTGGCAGAGAGTCCACAGCTGCTGCAGTAAGATACTTCCTTTAAGCGTGTGAAGTTGACGGGTTGTTGGTAAGAGGAGGCTGTACAAGATGCCAGGCTGGTTATACTGATGTTCAGAGTCAATTATCGTCACCTGGGATGGTGTTGGTACATCCACTCACCAGTCCAGTTGTCAGATGGTACTAGTACAGCCCAGGTACAAGTGGCATCCTCATACCTGCTTGTATGGGCACAGCGGTACACGCTGCCATTGCCAGCCTAAACCCTGGAGACTGCATTTTTAAATTGGTGTTTTATCCGATGGTACAGTCAGTTACAACGCTACATATTGTCAGGTCGAAGACTTGTGGCAATACTAATGTTCCTTGACGGTTCCAGATATCAAAGTGCAGCAGGTTCTTTTTTTGCTAATGATAACACCATCACTGCCTGGACCACTCTCGAGGTTACTCTTCCTTGACGGTACCAAATACTCAGGCATGGGCGGAGGATACGAAATGCATGGGATTCAGGATGAGTGGAGGTTTGTAAGGTGAGGTGTTCACCTGCTGAGCAGAGTAATGTATCTGGGTGCTGAGACGGAGCCAGGTCATATGTACCCGCCCACCCTGCGACACACCATGGCCATCACCGCCTCGGGTACTAGAGGCTCACCTGTAGTATAATCGCTGCTCGTAGAAATTTAATCATTTGTTTTAGTTGGGAGAGGTAGAGCTTTGGTTAGTTTGATTCGTTACCTGGCAGAAATGGTTAGCCCTGTCGTCCCCTACCCACGTGTAAAGAGACGAGGCCACGCCCCTGTTAAGGACAACCCAAAAGTATTTTCGTAAGCTCGCGCTCGCTCGTCTGTGCTTGTGTGTTGGTGAAGTTTGTTGTAGAGTTTTTGGAACACTAACTACTTTGTCCTCTCACACAGCTCTTGATGTGTTGGTAAATACTAATCTAGTATTTGTTACGCAATCTTTTGATAAATGTTGTGTTTATAACAGTCTCTCATATACTTTGTTAAATATTGCCCTTGTGTTTGTGACACTCTTTGGTGTTGTAAAAACTTATCTAGTGTTTAGGACAACCACTCCTGTTGTGTTGGCACATTATGATGTGTACCATTATATAATCTGGGTATGTTAGCAAATTCGTATGTGGTATGCGATATACTCCAAAAGGTGGAACATTCTTACAAATAGGAGGAGGGTTTGACTTTTTTATTTATTTATTTTTATTTTTATTTTTGCTAAACACACCCGACAGAATCCCCCACCACTCCGCTCCTCCTAACCGATTTACCTTACTAAAATAAACGTATATCCTCTCCTCTCTCCTAAATCTCACTTTTAGTCATCTGAGAGCACCAAATTTCACCCCCCCTCCTTGCCTAGACTCACGTCCCTTGCAGTTGAACCCACACCCTTCTCCCTGAGCAAACCCATACTCCTTCCCCAGCTGAACCCACGCCACCCAACCGCAGCTGAACCCACACCACCCTACCCCAGCTGAACCCACACCACCCTGCCCCAGCTGGACCCACACCACCCTACCCCAGCAGAACCCACACCACCCTACCCCAGCTGAACCCACACCACCCTGCCCCAGCTGGACCCACACCACCCTACCCCAGCAGAACCCACACCACCCTACCCCAGCTGGACCCCACACACCACCCCAGTATTCCCCAGTCATTGTCAGTCTTATTCATGTATTCATAACTTGAACAAATAGGCCTGGGCAGCCCGCTGTGGGATATACCTACAATTTACGCTTTGGCTTGTGGTTAGGCCTCATTTAGCAGTGGATCCCGAGGCTTTATCATGAGGCGAGATGAACAGTGTAGGGAGGGGGACTAGAATAAGAGTACCTGGGGGCTTCTGCTGTTTCCTTAATTGCCCAGAGACAAATGGTGTCATTAAGGATGGTTGCTACAGTCAGGAAGAGTGCCAACAAGGAAGGATGCCCAGAAGGTTGACAGCTGGCGAGGGTGGGAGGCGTGATCATACCAACGCCTCAGCTCCTTCCCCAAGGCTGGTGGACGACTGATGAAGGCTGGACATATTGGTCTCTCACACTGGGTCGAGAGGTCACAGGTGGTCAAGGGTGAATTGATGATGGGGGTGTTGAAGACTATACAGGTATTGTTTATTGTGTGTGTGTGTGTGTGTGTGTGTGTGTGTGTGTGTGTGTGTGTGTGTGTGTGTGTGTGTGTGTGTGTGTGTGTGTGTGTGTGTGTGTGTGTGTGTTGGCTGGATGAAGCGTCATGACCTGGTTGGAAGAGAGACCTTGTGATAAAAGTGCTTGTGTGAGGACTTTGGACGACTAAGTATTTGTATTTTAATAATTTATGAGAATTGAAGACGGTGTGGGTGGAGAAAATCTTTAATATGAAGTACTGACTGTGGTGATGGTAGTCGATGGTCTCGTGATGGTGATGGTAGTCGATGGTCTCGTGATGGTGATGGTAGTCGATGGTCTCCTGTACACACTTGTTTGTTTTTGTAAGACTGACTGAACGTCCAAGCCGCCGGGAAGGCAGAAGAAGGACCTTGCTTCCCTCGGCCAGTTACACACGTTGGTATACCTTGTTACTGGTGGAGTCAAGGCTCAGTTTAGTGTGTGCGAGGCCGTGGGGGTGAGTACCAGAGATGAGAGTTTTAGAAAGTTGGGAGGGACGGAGGGTGTGCAGGCGTGCATACCGACACTACATTACCGAGAGACTGGGCAGAGGGATGCGACTATTCATTATGTCAACATGATCAAACACTGTCACTGATCCTCCCAAACATATTGATTCCTTGAGTGTTGGCACGGTCTGGGTGGCTCGCATAAGTCCACTACCATCTTATAACACACATTACTCTAAAGAAATATGTAGAGTGGATGTGTTTTTATGATGGGTAAGGGTTGATACGGAAGGGGGTGGGGTGGGGCTTGAATCATTGGCTCACAGCTTGTGGTGGCTCTTTGCGTCTCACTCAGCCTCAGTGGCCGCTTGCCAAAATTACACGTCATGTTAGATTTTACCAGAATTTCACGTCTTAATGTTGCCATTGATAGTGCTGGTTAAAGGCAGCTTGAAAATATAATTGTGTTTATTAATATGTATATCCTTCTCCTGTCTGTGTGTCACTTGTTAGGCTATCTGTATGTGTCTACCTCGTTATCTACTCTCACTAACCAGCAAGATAACTGCCGGATAGTCTACTCCAAGCTAACCTATTATAATAGTAAAGACACAATCATACTGCTTCGCCCTTTCGTCCGGAAATTACGAGTGCGACTTGAACATATAGCGAAATTATGGCTCCTTGGATTTAGTTATGACTCAAGTATCGGGTAATTTCCCCAAAACGCCAGACACCAAGCTTGACGCTCCCACAATGGTATTCTCTCAACACCTTAAACTGTTTCATCAATGTTAGTCGGAATTTCCAGGCTGACGACGACAGTGCACACCGACCTATAGATATTCCTTTCATTTGTCAGGAGAAACTTAGAGGTGTAAATGTATTCAATATTTATGTTATCTTATCTGACACCGACGGAATCTAAATACTTAATGCTTGTGTTATCATCTTTTATCCAACTGTGTGTGTGTGTGTGTGTGTGTGTTTGTTTTGTCTAGGAGCTGTGAAAGTAGACTTGTTGTGTGTGTGCGCGCGTGCGATGTAACCCGATAGTGTACGAATGGGGCTAATTGTTCAAAGTTACCTGCGACTCTTAGGGCTACTGGTGGTATTTTCACAAACCCGTAAGTAACACTAGTCTCAACATTACATAAACCCTTTGTGACACTGAATCACTTCTTAAAATACTGTAAATCCATTGGTAACGTTATGGTTATGAATACCTTTGGAACTTACGCCTTTAGTACACACATAAGTAACTATATACATTGTTACCATACGCATAGAACTTTAGTGTATACATAGGTAATTATACACATTGTTATCTTACACATATATAATTATTTACACATTTCTTACGATGCTAAGTCCAAGAAGTATCTTTCGCAACGTGTTCCAGCAGCTAGAGCGCTCAATGCCTCAGCTGGATGCCTGAAGTGTATGTTGCGAGGGTGTTTATTGCGCACAAACACGCACACAAACCAACACTACCCAGGTACAGCCACCTTGCTTTCTGGGAATTGCTTGTTAGATCGTTGTATACCTTCGAGATGAACAAACAAGGGAGGCAGACAAGCGACGGGAAGGTAAATGGTCCAGTTTGCACAACACTGAGTTTATTCGCTCGTGCAAAAAAAAATGAGAGAGAGAGAGAGAGAGAGAGAGAGAGAGAGAGAGAGAGAGAGAGAGAGATGTAATACGTAGTAGATGAATCCCACATCATAGAGAGATAGAATTCAGTGTTTTAAATTTTTTTTCTAACACAGAAGTTGCAACATGTTTCAGAAGGACACTCGCTGGGTAGACGTTTTTAAGATAAACCTCGACTTGGTGTTTTATAGGCCATTTATATTTGTTAAATGTAATGTAAATATTTAAGACTCAGGTGAGGAGGAGAGGAAATGTTGGAGAGAAACTGGAAAATTAGCCGAGTGCAAATATGGTGGCCAAGAGCCTGGGTATGCACCTGAACGATGAGCAAATTTGACCTGATCAAGAGAAGGAGGCGGCCTTCCCTCTTCCCTCCCCCTCCTGCCCTCTCACACACACAGTTTCTCCCTCTGGGGTGGAAGACGAGGAGAGGGGCCGAGTATTGTTTTATTTCTTTTTTTTTCTTTATCAGCCGCCAGCCGCAACTCAAGAAGTTAAACAAACATGTACGTGTGTCCTGAATTAGTTTCGACGTGACTGGAGGGGGGGCGTTTATTGGCTGTTGAGGGAGGGAAAGATGGTTGACTCATTGGAGAATAAGTTTGTAGGGATGATGTTTCCAGTCTTGGGACACACACACACACACACACACACACACACACACACACACACACACACACACACACACACACACACACACACACACACACACACACACACACACACACTCTCTCTCTCTCTCTCTCTCTCTCTCTCTCTGACACACACACACAACTCCGTGGTGTCCGTCAGCACCTCTCTTCCTGTCTCCTTGTCATCTACATAATCTCCTTGGCGTAATCAACATCATCCTGTCAGTTTCAATATATCCCTGTACCTTGTATTATCCCCCCTGCCTTAATCATTTCTCTTGCACAACCAACCTCTCCCAGTTTGTCACAATATCTCCCTAACACAGTCCAGATCCCCCTTGTCATACGCCCACTATGTCCCTGGCACAGTTCAGAATCCCCCTGGGTCATCTCCCCGTCACTGTATCTCGCTGGGCACAAAGTTTCCTACTGTTGCTCTGTCCTTGAGATAAATATGTGTGCGCCTCATGATGGTTGTTGGTTTTTGTGCGTATTCATTCTTACGGCACGCGAGATAGGTGGGTGGGTGGGTGGGTGGGTGGGTGGGTCCGTCCGTCCGTCCGTCCTTCTTCTCCCTTTTTTATCTTTCACTGTCCCCTTCTCTCCTTCTTATTCCTCTTCTTCGCCTTTCCCCTTCTCTCCCTCTTATTCCTCTTCTTCGCCGTTCCTCCTCTGCTCCTTCACTTATTCCCTGTTCCCCTCCCTTCTTCTTCGGGGGCGTCGTGAAAGGGCGATTTAATCTTCCCAGTGAGGCTTGGTGCTTGACCCTCCTCCGGGTGACACTTGTGAGGAGGTGATGGCTGGTGGCTGGGGGAGGAGTGGGCACGGAGTGGGGAGGGAAAATGAGAGGCATGGAGTGAGGGAGTGGGGAGGGGCGCGGAGTGAGATTGAGTGGGGAAGAGGGTGGAAAGAAGGGACTTCGAGTGGGGACGTGGGAGGGGTAGTGAGGGGAGGGACTGGGTGTAGTGTGGTGCGTGTAGGTAAGGGATAGTGAGATGAGGAACAATTATGTGGGGAAGGGACGAGGGATGGGGTGGGCCGCGGTTAGGTATCAGTGAACGATAAGGCCTGGCAGGGGGTAATCCGTGGGCGGTGTTATCAGGGGGAGGCCAGAACGCACTGGGGAGGAGGGAGCGCTGCGCAGTTGTTGGAGGGAGGGGGTGCGCACCCCACCCCCGTGACGCTGCACCCCTCTCTCTCTCTCACACACACTTTGTATGGATTTGTACTCTTGCCAGCATTTATTCACTCACTCTGCCTTCCTCCCCACCGTTGGTATTATTAGAACGATTGATTTAATTGAAGTATTATCCAAGTCTTCCTTACTCTAATGAGATACCGTAATTTTACTATTACACCAGTGAAGTAATTCTTCCTTCTGCTTTTTTAGCTCCCAGTAACACAAGGCGCTAGTAAAACAGTCAACACGCATACGATCTGCCTCACTGTTCAACTCGGGAGACATGATCTGGCGTGGCAGAGAGAGAGAGGAATGTTTACAACTATTTGAGCTATGTTCTCCGTTTTTTGTGTCACACGTTAAGAGGCTCCGTAGCATTAGAAGATAACAACAGTAATATCTAAAGAAAAACTGAAGATTGTAGTTTATCTCTACTGTAGTTAGAGCTGATATCTTGGTGTTGTGATGGTAAACTCTGGTGATATTGTCTGGACCAGCCTCAAGACATTATCAACTGGACATAATAACTTGAGGGTTTCATACTAGAAAAGTTATGGGAATTCTTATATGCTGTACAGCCTTCCAGGCATAGTAGTCATGGGATTTAAGAATTACTTGAAGATTAGACACCTTATCTCATTTCATTAAGTGATTAAATACTCAAACTCTACCTGGAGGGACTAGGGTAAGCAAGGTTTGGATAGGTTAAGTAAGCGTGGAGTTGGTTAATCACTAGTTAAAATAAGCTGGGGTGTCTGTTCTTCAGGTGTTCCATGTTTTTTCGTGAGTCGTGGAATAATGAAGTTTTTTGTAGGTTTTATAGGATTTATACTGTCAAGTTCTAAAACGATTTTAATTTACTAAATATATTATCGAGTAGATGAACACATAGTAAGAGAAACGTGGTGTAGTGGCTCGTTGATGGTCTAGTGCAGGCGTTCTTAACTGGGGGGGAATTTTATGTAGTGTAACACCAAATGAGAAGGGAAAATTCAACCGAGATTTTTCCTCAAATTGAGAAGAATCTTCCCTCTTTCCTGCGTTATGGGTCTGCATCATAACTTCTCTTGTAAGAGTTTGTAACACTTGGGGAGTTCGTGACGCTGCTTGAGGTGTGGTGTTAGGTTCTGAAGCATACAAGTTCTGATCGGATGGTGCGCCACTGCAGCTCAGGCGCTCTTGGGATAGAACTATGGTTGGTTTGGGAGGGAGAAATGACTTAAGCGGAAGATGGAAAAGGGGGGGGGGGAAATCGAGTGGAAAAGGATAAGAACCCTCGGTCTAGTGTCTTGGTTACCCGTTACATTTTATTACGACTCTTGCAACTGTAACTATAATTATTAGTAAGTTGTAGTGTAAGTATTGCTAGCAGGACTAGTTACTATTATTATTGTACGTTAGTGATGTTTGATGGTGACGTAATGTTGCGTTTTTTGCCCTCACAGAGAAGCTGATCGGCGTCCACTGCACACATGGCCTCAACCGCTCAGGCTACATGATCTGCAGGTGAGTTGCTCCTTGTCTTACCCTTAATTGATGTTCATACCTGCTGTTGGAAGAATGTGGTTAGAAGGTCTTTTATCTCTCTCTCACTCTGACAAATTTACTGTATATGATTAGTTTCAAGAGTAAATACTTGTCAGTTTGTCCTTCCCAACTCCTTTACTTGTTTTCAAGGCCATTAAATCTTTCTAAAATTTGCGAGTGAAATCTTTAAACTATATTCTGTGTATATTATGAAGTTAACCACAAGGCAAGAAACACAAAAAGATCCAATTGCGTGTTTGGTTAAGTACATATTCCGGGAGTACATTAAGAAGTGTTGATTACCAAAGTGCTTGAATAACTGCATGATTTGTTTCCTTGTGATAACGGTAACATAAGTTTCTGACAGTGTATGAGAGTGAAAAATGAAGAACACTCGAGATAGAGACAAGAGAGGCGGCTGATGGTAGTTCCCACACTAGATACACTTGCTAATATTACTAAGATATTTTTTTTTCCCTTCTGTAGTAGTAAAGATGACATGTTGCACTGCCTGGTACTGGTTACGTCTCTCTCTCTCTCTCTCTCTCTCTCTCTCTCTTACGTAAGACTCTTCCCACACTAAGAATTAAAACACAGGTTAATTCTACCTTTAATCAATTAATTTTCCTGCGTACAAAATTGGGGTCTTATACCATTGGTCACGTACGTCTAGGTAATCGAAATATAATTATGGAGTACGTCTGTCGATAATTACAGTGTAAAACTAATTAAAAGTTTAATTAATAGCCTCTTGGTGTAGTTACTTGTACCCACACGTTTAGTAAAGCACTCCCACCCTGAGGCCTTCCTGGGGGGATGGGTGGTGGTGAGGGACGCTTCTCTAAACTCTCTCCTGGAGTCTCGGTTGTGCGTGTGGTCGTTGTTATCTTTGTCAGTATTTTGCACTTAGACCATATTTATGTACACTTAGAGTCATATTAACGTACACTTAAGTCATAGTTAGACACTTTAGGTCATGTTTAGGTAATGAAACATATCGCCACTAGCAGATTTTGATTGGCGTGGCCATGAATGTATAACCCAATATCACCGGTGAATTTGTTTTTATTGGGGTTTTGGGGGAGGGGTTACGTTTAACACTGAGTCAAGCTACAACAGGGCCACAGTCGGATAATAACAGGAGTGATCATATTATCTAGTCACCCAACATTCAGACGAGTTCACGGGGGTGCGATGGGGGTGATTGTAGGCTTTTAAACCACAAATTTTTATGTCATCGATTAATAATTGACACGCACTCACCTCCTCAGTATAAGTATATGCCAGAGAGCGTTTTTGTCTTCACTCAAACCCTTGTAATGTATAATGAGCCTTGTTCACATCGAGTTGGTTGTATAATGATTGTGATCACCTGTGGCGTTTGTGATCACCTGTGGCGTTTGTGATCACCTGTGGCGCTTGTGATCACCTGTGGCGCTTGTGATCACCTGTGGTGCTTGTGATCACCTGTGGCGCTTGTGATCACCTGTGACGCTTGTGATCACCTGTGACGCTTGTGATCACCTGTGACGCTTGTGATCACCTGTGGCGCTTGTGATCACTTCAGGCGTTTGTGATCACCCAGGCTCTGTAATCACTTGGGCTTGATCACCTGTGGCGCCGCAGGATCACCTGTGGCGTTTGTGATCACCTGTGGTGCTTGTGATCACCTGTGGTGCTTGTGATCACCGTGGCGCTTGTGATCACTTGTAGGTTTGTGATCACCTGTGGCTCTTTTGTAATCACTTGGGCTTGTAATCACCAGGCGCTTGTGACCTGTGCGTTTGTTATCACCCGTGGAGCCGATCACCAGACGCTTGTGATCACCAGACGCTTTTGTGATCACTTCCGTGGAGCGATCACCTGTGGCGCTTGTGATCACTCTGTGCGTCGGTTATCACCTGTGATGATCACTCAGACGCTTTGTGATCACCTGTGGAGCTTGTGACTCAGGCGCTTGTGATCACCTGTGACGCTTGTGATCACCTGTGGATGGTGATCACCCAGACGCTTAGATCACCTGTGACGCTTGTGATCACCCGGTGGCGCTTGTGATCACCTGTGGCGTTTGTTACTCCGTGGAGCCAGGATCACTCCAGACGCTTTGTGATCACCTGTGGAGCCGAACACCTGCGGCGCTTTGTGATCACCTGTGACGCTTTGTGATCACCTGTGACGCTTGTGATCACCTGTGACGCTTGTGATCACCTGTGACGCTTTTGATCACCTGTGGAGCTTGTGATCACCTGTGGAGCTTGTGATCACCTGTGACGCTTGTGATCACCTGTGACGCTTGTGATCACCTGTGACGCTTGTGATCACCTGTGGCGCTTGTGATCACCTGTGACGCTTGTGATCACCTGTGGCGTTTGTGTTTATAGGAAGTGGTTACTCCCTGTGTTGCATGTCAGTATATGTTGTGGTTAGGTTAGGTTAGGTTAGGTTAGGTTAGGTTAGGTTAGGTTAGGTTAGGTTAGGTTAGGTTATTATAATTAACTGCTCCATATTTGTTAAGGTTGTAGTTATTTGTGTAGTGATAGCTGCGCCGATACTCTTAAGATTTTTTTTGTTTTAATATTAATAATTATGCTGCCTCATGTTAAGTGATATCATCGTCTGACTGGTGGCATGCTGTTAAGTGGTTCATGAGTGCCCGGATTGATTGAGTTATTTGGCCAACAGCCCAGCCCTGATGCAGGATAGACTTAGAATAATATGAATGCTGATTATAGTGCTCTCTCAGAGGTGCACGGTGTTAATATCATATTAACAAATTTATTTTTATTATTATGGTGTACGCGTCCGTCTGGGCAAGTCCGCTCACACATTATGGAATATTTCCTCGCCATGCTTGTAGTCTTTCTTGTCAACTTACCATTACCAGAAATTTCCCAATAGCGCTATCGATCGTTAGCGTTGGCAGACTTACATTCTCACCGACATGCTTACGTTTTCCCAACACTTAAAATTTCTGTCAGTTTAACAGATGATTTTAAGAAACTATACTGCCTCGGCCGACTGTAACTTGAGGAGTAATGGTTCAGAATAATATATTACTAAAATAAGATAGGTGAATAATACACTTAGCCCTGCAAACCTCAGTACCGGGCGTCACTTCACTTCACCATCATAAAGGCCCACACGACAGTACACGTTCATTATAACACGGTTAAATATTACCACCATGTCCGGGTCTGGTGCGGCAGTTACGACACATTTTCGCATACTAAAATATGCCTCCGGTTACCCCTCCTCCCCAGACCTCACGCCAGTAGGAGTGTTTGTTGCTTCGGCAGGTGTGAGGCTTGTGTTTCTGAAGGTGTTACGAGTATTTTATTATTACTTTCCTTAATGCTTGTTAATTTTAAATATGCTATTATTATTATTATTATTATTTTTTTTTTTTTTTTTTTTTTTTATTATTATTATTATTGTTGTTGTTGTTATATCATGGAAGGATATATTTTTACAGTGTGTTGCTAGGGTCAAAGACTACTTCATGTGAATTTCATATCGTTACCTCGGGATTATTTCAATATATCCAGGGCTTGGTCCAGTACATCTTGCTAAACTGCTCAGGGTACAGAACGGTCTCTGTTCCTGCCCTGTGTTTTTCCTCCTTCTTTATAATAACCTCGTAACCTTTTCCGGTTTAATATTATTGGGGAACAATTACTGAGTCGAATCTTTCCTGGATTAATGGTTGTATTTATAATGTGTTCGTTCTATTTATGAAATCTCGGAACACGGAGAGAAGGGGAGAGGAAGTGTTCGTAAATCTCTGAATTTTTGTATTAATTCAGACGTTTAACCGATTCCCTTAGAGAGAGAGAGAGAGAGAGAGAGAGAGAGAGAGAGAGAGAGAGAGAGAGAGAGATTTGATAAAAAATTAGACTATAATACGAAACAAAGTATAGGGTTTTTAGGCCTATCCTTCCTATTGTTTTCCGAATTAAACTCCACGAGATGTTCCATAAATATACCTAATAATATATTCACAGGTCGACGCAGGTGAGCTGTTTATTAATCAGGGTTTTGCTCTTTCTCCTTCCATAGTTATCTCATTTTATGGTGTGTCTTGCATAGTGAAAACCATGTCTACCCGGTGATCTTCTTGTTGCACTTAGCCAGTTAGTGGGCAACCTTCGCCCTGTTTCGTTAACATCTCTGCATGATGGAGAGCTTGCATGAGCCAGCACCACCAGCTTGTTGCTTGGCCAGACGTTGCACCAGTACAGTTGGTGATCGGGCCGTCTTCTGATTGCTTTCCGCACTTATCTCCTCGCGGGTTAAAGGCAGTGGGACGGAGGGTAGGAGGAGGGGCAGGCTGGCACGCATGGTCCAGTAATTGCCAGGTGTAAAAAGTGATGTGTTGGTAGTGTTGGTAGGTGAAGCGCGCCAACACCTGGTGCCCGAGGCCGACACTCACCTCCGCCTGTTGTTAAATAGCTAATGAAGGAAGAGGATACGTCTTGTCGGAACTCGTGTGTGTGGGGGGGGGGGTGTTCGTTAGTTCATACTTGGGTAAAGGACACTATTCTGAGTTTTTTTCTCGCCTTCAGTAGCTAGTTTACCTAGTCGTGTGTTCAACTCGCATGATCCACAAAGAACAAATTCACCCTTGAGTTTCACGTACCTCACTTAACATAACACATTTAAGAAGTGGAATATAATTTGACTGATTTTTATCGTCGCTTGTCTTCGGAGAAAAAAAATGCATTATTTGATTTATATAATATTTATCTTGAATAATTGCATAAGAACATGGTAGCTCTCGTAAGAATCTTGGATTATACCGACTTTGAGCTTACAGGGGCAGGTGTTCATTACCATACAGTGAGGTACGAGTTGGTGCAAGACATATGTTCATCTCGTGTTTATGAACTTAGAGCAAACTGGATATGTGACACTCGTATGTTTGATGGCCAGGAGTAATGTAACTGATCGGTATTCTCTATCAAGTTGAATTCTATGGGAAAGAAAATCGAAACAAAAAATTTTACGTGAGCTTGATCTGATTATTTTGGGATATATAATTTTAGATAAGATTAAAAAAGGCATATCAGAAGTAGAGTGAATTACATTATTAAAACCACACGATGTTGTTGAGGGGAACGCGTCGTATATAAGACATTATACTGTATGTTGTAAGATTACAAATTCCTCATTGTAATCATAACTTATTCTTGAGTGAGGAAAGTTGCTAATTAGTTAAGGGCAAATTACTTTAAAAGAATCTCTCTCTCTCCCTCACTCTCGCTCTCTCGTAGCTGGACCACAGACTCCAGTTAGTGTGATGTTTGGTAGTGAAGTAATTAACTAAGTTTATTCTCTCTCCTCCATCCTTCCTCTTCTCTCTCTCTTTCTCCCACCTTCCCCTTCTATTCCTCTCACATTTCTCTTCACTTTCCATTCCTCCTACCTTCAACTTCCCTTCCTGACACATTCCTCTTTTCTCTTCCTTGTCCCTTTTCCCTACTTCCTGCCTTCCGTTTCCCTTCCTTCTCTCTTCTATTTACCTCTCACATTCTCCCTCAGACAAGGTCGAATATATCTCGAGGAGGATTGTGTTCCCATTCTACGGTGTTTAATCTCGTGATTGACGTCAGTAGTGGTATAACGTGTCAGTGTCTTGTCCCCCCCCCCTCCTCTCTTCTCCGCCTCTCCCTTCCCATCCTCTCTTCTCCCTCATTCCCTTCCTTTCCCATCCTCTCTCACCAATTACACAATCCGTGGAGGACGAAGTGGTCAAAATTGTTAATATGCCGATTTTGTTGAGAATCGCTATCCTGTTTATGTAAGTATCGGGAGAGGTGAGAGATGGTGGGTAAATTCCTGTAGCGTGTGCATGTTATGTGTGGCGGATGTTGAGAAGGAAGAGAAACAGTGTCAGTATATAGGATGACGAAAGACAGAGATGTCCATCTGGTTTAGCAATAGACCAGGAGATCGTGTTTCAGTGCAGCGTTGATAATCGGGATGCAACGCTAATTAATGCATGGTTCGTGTGGTTTGTGCGCTGTAGCAAACCACAGGAACCATGATGCGGCCCCGAGTGTGTTTGTTGCTGGAGTGTGGAGAGGACTTTTGTGTAGGGGAGTTGTCGTCGTTCTGTTTACACCGTGTGTCTGCCTGCTGAGGTAAATAGGTGGGAGAGGCGGCTGGAACATGACACTGGCTGGTTATAAAGTGAAGAGGTGGCACTTGAATAACTCATTCTCTGTGAAGTTTGTTTTTACAACATGAGAGAGATGATGCCAGTGTGGTACTTAGTGTCGCATTAAAACAAAAAAGAGCGGTACAGTTAGTGAGAAAATACCATCGTCAGACTTTCCCGTACAAGGAAGATAATTTGGTCAAGGGTTTTTGACTGTTAGTCTCTGTGGATTACACGTAAATCACAGAGGATCAACTGGTACTAGTATCATACCACTCCTGCAATGTGTAGTTTCGTACAAGTTTGTCACACAATGTCCATTCATATTATGGTCACGATAACTTATAACAAAAATGGAGTTCATATGAAATAATATTTATGTATGTAACCCAATAAGACTTTACGAGATCCTTAGTCTTGATTTTCTTTTATCTGTTTGAATTTTAATCCACTTGATTGTTTATATTTATTGTTGGTCTAAAACATTCTGCAGAATTTATTGTGAATATACATTAATGTTTGTTTATCAGCCGAAGGTTGTTGGCAGATCACCAGACACAAGGTTTACTCGTGTGTCAGTAGAAAATGTTAGGCGGTACACTTGAACCCTTGTGGTGAACTCGTATTAGTATAGACTCCTGTGTAAATTTGCAGTGTAAGCAGCTGAAAAATTTTTCTATCGTGAATAGCTTAAGCCTTAATGTATGGTAATAATTTTCTAATTAGAAATTTAGTTATTCGAAAGAGAACTTGACACTGACATTCTCCTGTCATTTAGTAGAAATAAACTCATAACGGGTACGAACTCACACGGCAAAACGACCCGTTCTATTATGAGCATATAAGAGCATGGTGAAGGTGACCACACTGGTGTAAGATCCGGACAAATGGGGAAGATTGCTCAAGACGTCACAACTGCCTAGTCCTCCTGATCATCTCTTGTGTTTGTCACACACACACACACACACACACACACACACACACACACACACACACACACACACACACACAAACTCTCTCTCTCTCTCACAGGAACGATATGATATTTAGCTTAATTTATTTGTATTGTGATGTTTGCATTGTACGTTAATTGTAGTCATCTGGGAAAAAGACAATTATGTTTCTGTCCTTTAAGGCTAACGTGGAGGTCCTGATGGTTATCGGCTGTGCTGGATGAGTGTGTCGGTTAATAATAGCACTTAAGTGTGGCTCAACACACTTGCAACTGTCAACAACAGGTTAATTGGATTAGTCTTGTCAGACTCCACCTTTTTATAAGTAATAATAAGAACAACCTTTACACACACCGAGGCAAGTTACTTACTTACAGCATCCTCCAGTATACTTATTTAATCCGGATAAGTACGGTCACCATTGCAGCTTGTCATTATTTTCGATGTATTTGTCAGTTCTGACAAAACATGATGGGCTTACACGTCACATTAACCATTTGGAGACGAAATTTGTCCATCAACTCACATTTTATGTTCTTAAGTCACACTGTCACACTCGTCCGGGTATGTCTTCATTTTAATACCTTGCGTAAGTTCCGCCTTTTTCTTTTTTATCGAAAGTACATAAACCTGTCAAGTCAAGATATACAATATTTCTTGACTATCTGGTTTTCCTCCACCACATCGTTCCTGGACTTCAACATTTACTATTTTTTCCCTTGCAATAATTCTAGTTGTCACATACAACTTGGTCTCTCAACCCATATGCCCGTGGAAGTATTCTTATTGGCTGTATCTGTTCTCAAGTATTTTAGACGAGTATCATATAACCTTTTTAACTGGTATTAAATATTAGTAATCTTCTTTTTCCAGATACATGATACAACAGCTGGGCATCCCTTCAGACCAGGCCATAGCAGGTGAGGCTCGCAATTCTGTTTTATTGATAAGCAGTGATATACAGATGGTTTTTTATCTTAGGGGACGTCTGTGCTGCAGACTGACAGAAGTGATGGTATAGGGTGAACCAGCGCAGCGCTCTTTCTTGGAGGTCAGCCATAGAAAATAGGACCCTAATATTCCTTTGATGTGACAAGAGCGGCTGAGCGAATGTATCTGCAGGTCGCCTGGTGAACAGCAAGTGTGTTGCTTGGATAACGAGAGGTTCAGTATCCTTGTCATCATATGCTTTTACAATACAAACTGACTACACCGTTCAGGAATTGGGAATAAAAACAAGGGAACAAGAATAACAAAAACGGAGGGAAAGTATATGACCAAACTAGGAAATAATATTTATGGAAGCTGAGGATATTTTAAATACAAATGAAGAGAGTTTTCCCTTGCTTCATGTTCTCTTTTCACATCATACATTATGGAATTTAATGTAATTGTTATTGAATGAGGCTAAACTGAGACGGGTGTCTGTTTAGCAGAAGCAGTTGACCGTATCGTGCAACTGGCTGCGGTAGCCTCTACATGAGGTGTATGACAGGACACTGCAGGTGATAGCTGTGTATCATGATAGTGATCACAGTCGTTTCCTGCAGAGTGTCAGCGTGATGAACTCCACCACAGATCCCTGCAGGTCCTACCATTGTTGCACATGTGATTTAAGCCCACATAACTCAACCTCCTGTTGTTACACATCGTGTGCACCGCCTCTCTTGATGTACCCTGCACACCTGGCCCTTAACCCTCAGGGCCGGACTCACCTGGCTGCAGTGCAGGTGGTTGATGTTGCTCCTCCTATGCTTCCTCATTAAGGTTGAAGTTGACGATGGCACCTCCCTCACTACTTAGATTTTATGGCGGTGATTGAACCTTTGTTAATTATCTGTATCATCGTAACCAGGGGGTGCCTATTCATGCATAATTTGTGTAGATCGTCTTGTAACATTATGAGCGGAATTGATTTCTCGGAGAAAAGTCACCTCCATCTCGGTAACATGACCTTCAAGCAGTAGTTTTCTCTCTCTCTCTTCACCCCCCCCGAGCCACATCAGTGTTAAGTCTCCACCCAAGTAGAGCCTAATTGTTTTCTTCTTGGCTGTACGTGCTGTTACCCTCGAACAAATTGACCTGGGTGTTGGTGGAGACTGTATAAAGTGTATTTTAGTGTGTAGAGTCATGTCTTTTCTAATGATTTTCATCTTAAATAACATGGGGAAAATTATCTGCATAAAAGATTCACTCACCTTCGAGGCATATACGGCCCCCACAGAATAGGACTCGCGTTGGCCTTCTCACAGGAGGTATAGGTGTATTTACTCCCATAACTGTGAAGCCCCCTTACGTGGTTCTATCCCCGGCCTTCACAACATCTTTGTGACCTCACGAGCCGAGCTGAAGCTCACGAGTGTTTTTTATGCCATTACTAAAGTGGGCACGTCCTGAAAAGTTTGTCCTACAACTTAAATCAGATCGACTTCAAACTGTAAAAATAGTCTAGCTATCATATACAAATGCGCTTATTGGGAAGATCAATAAAATAATGTCAACGGGATAGAAGAAAATTTTGTTCACAACTTTTTATGGAACCCAACTCTTTTGTTTGGATACAAATATTTAATGAACACTTCACAAAGCTATGTGTTATAACAAGAACACAAATTTCAAAGGTCAAAGTCATTGCTGTAGTTAAACATGAAAACATTGTCAATAACTTGTATCAATACACATATTTTCATGAAATTTTGTATGAGTACGTATTATCACCAGGTCAAATGTAGAGCATCGAATTAAATTGACACAGGTTGAAACCTTTTGGAGAAACTTAAATTTTCTGCCATTGCTAAACTATGTATGTATTCATATAGATATTTTGATGAAATTTCAACTTTACTTATGATCACAAGACAAATTACAGAACCTAGATGTTTTGTCAGCGTCTCCCTTTGACAAGTTAGCTGTCGAACGGGAGTATTTGTTTCAATAGTTTTATTTTTCACTTGCGTCTTGCAGATTACAACAGTGCCAGAGGCCACGAGCAAGAAAGAGAAAACTACTTGACCGATCTTCGCCAGGCACCCTGGATTAACGATGTGGTGCCGACCTCAGACGATGACGACAAAAACACAGAGGCCACCACCCCAAATACCTCTAGGAATGCCAGAAGGCCTTACTTCTACGATTCTGCCAAGTAAGTACTGTATCACTTTTTACTTTTGAAACATTGAATATACTAAGAAGGTTAGTACGTCTACTTTTGTTTCTGTAAAAAGCATTATTGAAATAGATTTAGTTACCTTAGGAAAGGGAAGGTAAAGATTGGTGGATGATTGGTCACCCATCCCTCACTCTCTTGCTTTAATAATCTTTAAAAAAAATGTGATGTAGAACACGAACTAAATCTGTTGTTTTCTATCTCAAATTCATGCTGGTGAAGCAATAAGGAGAAGGTAAAGGTAAAGGAACAGTATTGTCCAAGGGCGCTTACCACTCCCAGCAGTGGCCAGGGAAAGAGTTCCTTCAAGGGAGTGTACGACTCTGGCGCATTCGGTAATGATGTGTGCGTGTGTCATAGTGTCTGCCACAGTGTTAAGGGTGTTTAGGATATCAGTGCCATGGCTTTGAATGTAAGGGAATAGATAAGCGAATTATAAGTATTCATAAACTTTATGATGATGAATATTTAATATAAATTTCTAAAGCCCAGACTTAACGAAAAAATAATTTTATATTGTTTGGCAGAAATGCATGAAAATTTATATGTAATTAATATGAGTGTACAGTATGTATACAGTACACTGAGTATTAATTAGCTTTATAACAACCAGACATGGGGCTGAAACCAGCTTCAACTTTGTCTTCTGAAAAGCCATTTTTTGGGCATGGCTTTGGTTTCAAAGCCATGGTAACAAGAAGTATATTACAGCACGCACATTACTGAATAGGAACAGTATTAGGAATGGTGATAACAAAGTGCATGATTTTTAATATTTTCTTTATTAATTAAAATGTTCCATTAACACTTCATATACTGTATATATGTGATATGATGTAAAGTTACTGCAATTGTGATAGTGTTTGTACCCTTATAGTTAGAACTTTTGTTTCATTTCCACAGCGGGGTTGAAGAAGACTGTGATGGTGACACAGACAGTAGCCCCTGGTCTCAGGCACCAGTTAGAAGGTGGAGTAAGTCTCCGAGACAACGCAGGGGCAGAGACAGGTGGGCGCCATGGCGGGGTGCCTCGCCAAAATCAAGTCCCCGCGGCTCCAAGAGACACCAAGCACGCTACTCGCCACGCTTCTCGCCAAATGGGGCACGGCGGTACTACGACCAGAGTTACCACGGGCGGGTGGCACCACAGTACGACCCCTACTTCTACCAACAACGGGGATCAGGCGTTGGCCCCCACCGAACAGCACCACGGTGGGCTCGCCAAAACCAGTACGAACAAACAACCCAGGGCAGGCCCAGGCAGTACCGAGGCCCGAGACCATACCGTTCACCCGCTGCACATGAAGAACCACCACAAGTTGAAGAACAGCAGCCAAAGACACCAACGGGAGATAAAATCCACCCGTCACTCCCAAGGACGCCCTACTGGTCACCAGAAGGACCAGAAGGACCCAAGCGACACACTCTTAGTCCAGGTGCCAAAGACAACGTTTTCAGCCCTGTCACGCCCAAGCGTCGCTCTGCAAGGTGGAACCCTTACTGACAGAGATGCATGTTGAGGACAATTTGAACGTTGCCTACAAATTTAAAAGAAGTGTATTTTAGGTAATATTTCATGAATTTTCGAAGTTGTAGAATGGTAAAAACGAAGCATTAACCGAAATTGCATAAAATTGGCTATTATGGGTAGGTGGTGGGTGTTGGTAAAACTCCATACAAAAGCTTCGGTTTATGATAATTTTAAGTGTATTTAAAAAAAAAGTATTTTTGTCTGGCAGTAATCAGTTGAGACTTGCATTTAAGTAAGTCACAGCTGAAGATGTTTTTGTAATCTGCTGTGAATGGTGTACCCACATTTAATATAATTTATAAGAAAAAATTCAATATTTGAGGAACGTGTGTGTGTGATGATACCATAAAGTCGCATCACACACACACACACACACACACGTTTCTGATGGTCTTATCACTCACATATTTCTCCAAATCTTGTGATAGATCAAATGAGATCTTGTTAAAGCTGTTATTATTTTCCGAACTCTTGGTTAAACTATCCCTCGTATATATTAAGTTTATGTAACTGTATTTCTGTAAATTAAAATATAGTTTTTATTTGAAAATGTTATTACTCTATTTGTCTTTGCAATAAAAACAATTATTTTTACCCCAAATTTAACATTTTTATCAAAGAAAATGGGAAATTTCACCAAGGAAAATGGTAAATTGCACTTAAGAAAACGGGTAATTTTATCAAAGAAAATGGGAAATATGTATAAAAGAAAATGGAAATTTTTTATCAGAGAAAATGGAAAATTTTACCAAGGAAAATGGGAATTTTTCACTTAAAAAATGGGAAATTTATATAAAAGAAGATGGGAAATTTCTCCCAGGAAAATGGGAAGTTCACCAAAATGGGAAATTTTTATCTAAGGAAATGGGGAATTTTTATCAGAAAATGGGAAATTTTAAGAAACTGGAAAATTTCACCAAGGAAAATGGGAAATTTTATAAAAGAATGGGAATTTGTATGAAAGAAAATGGGAAATTTCATCAAGTAAAATGGAAGTTTTCACTAAATGGGAAATTTTATCAAAGAAAATAGGAAGTTTTTATCAAAGAAAATAGGAAATTTTATCAAAGAAAATGGGAAATGTGTCTTAACAGAAAATGGGAAATTTCACTTAATAAAATGGGAAATATGTATAAAGTTGGGGATTTCAGGCAAATTTAAGTATGAGGCACCCAAGACTACATTGGTGTCATTTTACGGGCTATTACATGAAACACTCGGAGTTGTTGGGTGTTTCAAGCACCCAACACTATGCCTTGGTATACTATAGTTTTAGAAAACTTTTCAGCATATTATTCATTTGGCTTTACTACTTGTTCAACTAAAACTTTAATTATTTACCTCCTGTAAGTTTGAATACTCGTAAAATGTTGGAATTCAGGCCTTAAAGCAGATCAACATTTTAATTTCCTTATGCCAGGCAAAATGGGGTTCCAACCTACAAAATAGCAAACTTTGAGAACTTTTTTCTTCAGATTTTTAAAAACTTATTCAAAGTACCACCGATGGAATGTATTTTGCCTTTTTTAGAAGTGTTGATCCTTGATGTAATGCAGCTGATCATTACTGTATATCTTACTTGTCCACCAGCATGCGCGCATACACACACATGTACTTTCGTGCACCAAAGTCGTGTCCACTACCCAGCCATAGTGAGGGTTCGAATTGCCTTGAGTCTGAAGTTTCGTAACAGCTGGGGGAAATGCTATGGTCGGCCAACAGATGTCGCCCACTGTAGGCTGTGTGTAGGTGGAGCATAACATCGTGAATTCCACAATCACTGATAACACTAAGAATGTCATGAAGATAATTAATATTATTAAGCATAGTGAGAGATGTGTAACGGATAAATAAAAGCACTACAACGACCATATCTCTGTCGTTCATGGCTACGACGGTGCGACTGATGGGCACACCAGTTATTAATTCTCCATGACTACCATTACTGGTAGTCCCGGAGAATACACAAGTTGTTACCAAGGTTGGCGCCACCCACACCAGGGGAAGGAGGTGATGTGGAACACTGAAACATGCCGAGGTCTCATTCCTACCATCGTCGTCACCAACAGGTAAGTCACATTAATTTGTCGGCATAGCCCATGTCGTCCTTATACTATTGCAGGGTGTCCCATGAGTGACAGCAGATATTTGTAGAGGTGAAAGAATATGTGATATTGAGTTGAAAATCTTCTATACACATAAGCATTTTTCGGTTTGCTTCAGGCGTGAGGTGGGTTGTAAAAATTACGCAGGGCAAAATTTTTTTTCATGTTATATTTTATTTTCTTACCAATTGCAGCCATACTGTGTGCTGTTGTAATCCTTATTGGTGGATTACATAAGGCCTATTGATAGCGTGAAAACCCGTTTGAAGATACTGTAATGTTCCATAACTTGCATTAAACAACATCATACGTTCACGAGTTCCAACTCCGCGCCTAGCCTCCTTCCCCCTCCCCCGCCTCTACCCACCAACTATTAAACCTCATAATTTGAGCATCGTGGGTTACCACACCTAAACACTAATCGACTACTTATTCTCTCCCCACACTCCCCCTCTACCATCTCCCCACTCCACTCCTCCCTCCCCCACCTCTTCCGTCTCCTCCCCAAGACTAACGTCAATCGAACATTCCATCCCATCACATTACCTTCCCTGCATTCCCCAACCCTCCCCTATTCTACCCATGGTGACGATTTGACTACTGTAATGAACACTCACAGAACTGACGACATGGCTCCCCCCCTTGTATTTAGAGTTAAAACCCTTACAACAAAGGTCAATCCCATGTAACTTGACCGGATTAAGATATGAGGAAAAACAAGCAACACCCATGCACCACCCCCTACCCCAAGTTCA